>NW_011482363.1:6833-7953 GCF_000754665.1 Bison bison bison
TGTCCCTGAGTGTGTGTCTACATGCACACACACAATGTTGATGGTTTAAAATAACAGAAATATGTCCTGGCACAGTTTGGAGGCCAGGCGTCTGAAACGAAGCTGTCGTCAAGATAACACAGTACAGGTCCAGAATCGGTGATGCCTGAGGCCACAGCCCAGGCTCTGAAGGCTCAGCGTGACCAGCGGACCAGGCTCTTCCTAAAGTGGGGGTGGGGGTGTCCCCGGCCAACCACTGCCCCCTGCTTCCTGTGCATGGATCCAGAAATTCTGACTGGATCCAGATGCCCGTGAATCTCATTGAACGGTTTTTCTGTTTAAATCAGCTAGAGTCTTATCCAGTATTTGTAGTTAAGGTTCCTGACTAGTGGTCCAGTGGCTAAGACTCTGCCCTCCCAGTGCAGGGGGCTGGGCTCGATCCCTGGTCTGGAAACTAGATCCCACATGCTGCGACTAAGACCATCAAAGCCAAATCAACGATGCACGTGGCTGTGGTTTGTGCTGTCCCTGCAGTCGTGTCCGACTCTCTGTGACCCCACGGACTGTACCTCGCCAGGCTCCTCTGTCCATGGGGATTCTCCAGGCAAGAATACTGGAGTGGGTGGTCATGCCTTTCTCCAGGGAGTCTTCCCAAGCCAACGATTGAACCTGTGTCTCTTGTGTCTCCTGCGTTCTTTACCACCAGCACCACCTGGGAAGCTGTTGTTTGGTTGCTAAATATATATATATAAATAAATAACCACTGTGGCTTCTGCATTCAGAAGTCTGTGGCAGAACCAACACCTCCAGTGTCCTCAGGCTGGGTCATCAGACAGAAGGACCAAGAGACATCAAGCTTGTGAAGGGGAATAGGAACCCCCAAGAGGGTGTGCTGAGAGCCTGCAGCGCTTACCTGGCTTCAGTTCAGTTCAGTCGCTCAGTTGTGTCCTACTCTTTGTGACCCCATGAATCGCAGCATGACAGGCCTCCCTGTCCATCACCAACTCCCGGAGTTCACCCAAACTCATGTGCATCGAGTAGGTGATGCCATCCTGCCATCTCATCCTCTGTCGTCCCCTTCTCCTCCTGCCCCCAATCCCTCCAGCATCAGGGTCTTTTCTAATGAGTCAACTCTTCACAT
>NW_011482363.1:8053-9563 GCF_000754665.1 Bison bison bison
CCAGCCTCCCCACATCTCAGGATGTGGACCCCCCCCCAGCAGCAGCCCCGACACAACCCGCAGACCTCGATCCGCAGCAGAAGCAGCAGCAGATGAAGCCGCTCCGAGCCGGAGGCGCCCCGTCAGCGTCTGGAGGGACCGTCGAGCAGGAGCACCCAGGGCTGCATCCCGGCGGCGCCTGCTCCCAAGGAGATGCTGACCGCCTGGGCCCACCACCGCGCCCGGAGACCAGTCTACCCGTCGCCCCCACCCCGGACTTTCTTTCCCTTCCCTGTCATTGTCTCTGTTTTTAATTTTACTATTTTGTTTCTTATCGTTTACGGTGTCTTTTGTTTTTGTTTTATCTATCTTAATCGAAGAATAGTTACAGCATTGTGCTGGTTTTTCTCCCGCATCAGCGTGAATTGGCCACGAGCACACGTGTGTCCCCCCATCCTGAACCTGCCTCCCGCCTCCCCCACCCCATCCTGCCGGGTCGTCCCAGAGCACTGGCTCGGGTGCCCCGCTTCACGCACCCAGCTCGCACTGGCCATCGATTCTGCGTGTGGCAGTGTGCCTGTTTCAGTGCCATCCCCTCCAGTCATCGCACCCTCGTCTGCCCCCGAGTCCACAGTCTGCTCTCTGTGTCCGTGTCGTCTCTGCTGCCCTGCGTGCAGGGTTGGCATTGCCATCTTTCTCAGTTCACATGTAAGCATCAATGTAAGCACGATGTAAGCACGTCTTCACACTAGCAAGTCTTTTTTATTTTGAGTTGTGCGCTTCTGGAGCGAGGCAGACGCTCACAGTCTACAGCCCTCCCCACGGCCTCAGCGGACGGGTTTCCTCCTGAGAAGGGAACCCTAAGCGCTCACTGCCCTCCTCCCCCAGCCTAACCCACTTTCTCTCTCTGCTCTTCCCCTGCTCTGGGTGTTTCCTGCGAACAGAATCATACAAGGTCACTTTTTGTATCAGCCACATGTTTCAAGAGGGGAGTAGTTAACTTTTGTTTTCTTTTTTAATTGGAAGTAGCGATGGCACCCCACTCCAGTACTCTTGCCTGGAAAATCCCACGGACGGAGGAGCCTGGTAGGCTGCAGTCCATGGGGTTGCTAAGAGTCGGACACGACTGAGCGACTTCACTTTCACTTTTCGCTTTCACGCATTGGAGAAGGAAATGGCAACCCACTCCAGTGTTCTTGCCTGGAGAATCCCAGGGACGGGGGAGCCTGGTGGGCTGGCGTCTATGGGGTCGCATAGAGTCGGACACGACTGAAGCGACTTAGCAGCAGCAGCAGCAGCATTTTTGTTATATGAAAGGGAAATTTCGGGTGAGTTAAAGGTAAGATATACAAATTGAAGTCTTTTTTGTAAATATCTGTACAGTCTCAGGGTGGAGACCCCTGCTCTAAGTGTGGCCCCAGAGCCAGAAGACAGAGGGAAGCGCCTGGCTCCTCCTGCGGCCAAACAGACAAACATGCAGAGAGCTGGGAGGACAGACCACGGGCCGGGACAACGTCCCTCGCATCCCAGG
>NW_011482363.1:9663-10866 GCF_000754665.1 Bison bison bison
TCCTCACAGTCTGTCATGGATGCGTTGTCAAGAGTCTCCATCAATGCGCTGATTGAAATAGCAGGAGACTAGAAACACTCCTGTCTGTGGAGAGGGGATGGGATCCACCAGGTGTGGTCCGCATGGACGAGTGAATGCCCCATGGCTGCTAAAGTGGGTGCTGGCAGAGAGACTCCAGGGTGGTCTTACCTGAGACACGTGGCCCAACCCTCTGCACCCAGGATCCCGGCTATGAGACACATGGATGTGATGTCAACAGGGAGACACACAGAGACGTTCGTGGATCTGCATGTGAGAGATAGACAGAGGAGAGAGAGAAAGCGGAGAGGCCTCCGGGGGGACGCTCACACCACACCTGCTCTGGGTGGTACTTAAACTTGTTATAAAGTGTGTGTGTGTGCGCATGCGTGTCTTTCTGTGTGTGCACAGGCACGCAGAATTTTGTGCAGACATGTGCTGCATGGCTGTGTGACGTGAGTGTACGTGTGTGCACACATGTAACACGCATGTGAGCGTGTTGTGCTGATGTGTCTCCTGTGCACGCTCACATGTGTACATACATCTGTCCGTGTGCATGTGTGTGTGTGCATGTGAGTCTGTGAGTGTGTGAGTGTGAGTGTATCTGCCTGTGCACAGGTAGGGAAGGCTCCAGGCCGTTCCCACGCTGCACAGCTCTGACTCCAGTGGTGGGTGGTCCCATCCCCCCCAGACCCCAGAACCTTCTATGACCCCTCCCCCTGACCGTGCAGCCGCCCTGCTGGGGGCGCATCACCCTGAGGACGAGGCCGGGGCTCCCCTCCTGGGAGGTCCCGCTGCTCAGCCTTCTGTGTGTCCCCCCTCTGGTGGCTCCTCACACACAGTGGCCCCTCCTCGCTGTCGGGTGGCAGGAAGGAACGTCTACTCCATGCAGTCAGCCTGGCGTGGGCACTGCCCCCTGAGAGGCCCCAGAACCGTCCCTCTCGCTGGTCCTGGCAGCGCCACCTGTGTGCGCTTCCCGGCCAGTCGAGGCCCAGGTGAGGCTCGTGGCGAAGACCTGAAGGTGCGGCCGGACCAGGGGGCTGGTCAGCTCAGCGTGAGACGGAGACGATCCTGGTGATCCGGGGCCAGTGCCATCACCCCTGATATGGGGAGGGGGTGGGAGGGGCCGGGCAAGGAGGATGTGGGGGTGGGCCATCAGAAGACCCGTCACGGGGGCTTCATGGG
>NW_011482363.1:12672-15049 GCF_000754665.1 Bison bison bison
TCAGGCTTGCAGCTTTCTGTAGAGACCAAGACAAAGCCAGGAGTGAGAAGACGCCCCGCACAGGGGCCCAGACCCCTCACCGCCCGCAGCCCGGACATGGGTCACGGAGACCCAGAGTGGGGCCCCCCGGGGCTCCCTGTGACCCGTCACAGTGCTGATGTCTCCCCACGGAGGGGCCGGGGAGGGGCAGGAGGGGATGGAGGGAGGGACCCGGGGCATGAAGAGGACACAGAGGGGACCCGGGGGGTGCCATAGGGCCGGGCCCTCACCTGTCTGCTCAGGTGTGAAGACGTCCTCCAGGGAAAAGCCCTTGCGCTGGACGAATTTCTTAAAAGCCTCCAGGGCCTCTGGGTTCACGTCGGGATTCCTACCTGCAGGCCAGGTGCCTGGTGAGTCAGGCCTCAGGGGACACCCAGGAGGGCAGGAGGAGTATGTCTGGAGTGGACGCTGAGCAGGCGCAGAGGAGACGGGCCCCTTCGAGTTGGCAGGTCCCGGGGAAAGTGGGGGGAAGCCCCGGGGGACACCTAAGTCCCTGGGGGTCCGGGGGGACCCAGGCCAGATCCCAGAGCCACCTGCAGGGTCAGGCCCCTGACCTGGAAGGGCTCCCCTCCCAGAGGAGCTGAGCTGCCCTCTGACCAGAGAACCCCGGCCTTCACCCGCCGAGAACTCCTCCGTCAGCGCCTCCTGCCTCCAGAAGCGGGACTCAGAATGTGCCCCTGGAGCAGTCTGTTGGGCCAGAGGGCGCTGCTGCTGCACAGACCCCGGGCACCAGCTGACTGCCTGCACAGGCCCCGGGCAGCAGGGCCAGCGGCGGGCCTGTGCGCATCTCGTGCCTCAAGTGCTGCCCCTTCAGAGGCGCTGAAGCCCTGGGCAGAGAAGGGCTGTTGCTGGGCGGGCAGGGCCCCTGGAGCAGAGACGGGGCCAGGCCAGGAGAGGGGACTCACTCAAGAGCTTGGCTGTTCTGAACCTTCCCGCTTCGAACGGCCCTTCACAGTAAAACACGAGGTGGTCCTTTGAGGGCAGCTCCTCCACATCCACGTGCGTCTTGCCCCTCGCTGCGGAGGGCCACGGGCCGGGCGTGTTAGCAGCGAGTCCTGGCACCTGGCTTGGTGGCGGTGGGGGGCCCCGATTGCCATGCCCCCCTGGATCTAGTCACCTGTCCTCTGGTGCCCCCGCCTACCCTGAGCCCCAGCAGGGGGCTCCCCATCCTGACGGCCCCCTTTTGGCCGCAGGACCCAGCCTGGGGCTCCCACTCTGGGGCCCCACCCCGCTGTCCCGGACTCACAGGCGGTGTAAGTGCCGGGCCTGTTGGTCTTCTCCAGGACGACGTCCACGTCGTAGCAGAAGCCCCGGGTCCTGGAGGACACAGCCCCGTGCACAGGGGCCTGAGGTCCCCTCCGCCCTGGGGATGCTCGGGGTCCCCAGCCCGACCCTAGAGCAGCGCAGGGGACCCCGACTCCGGGTGGAGCCTTCTGCTCCGCCCCCATCCCGGCAGAGCCCTGGCCCCTTCTGCAGAGTTCAGAGGGCGTTCAGCCTCTCCCCACGCCTACAGGACGGCAGGAGGACCCTGAAGGGGCTGGGCTCGCGGCCTCTGCCCAGCCCGGCCTGATGAAGGGCCTCGGGCCTGGGGCCAGCGGGCGGCCAGGAGCAGCCCCAACACTCACCTGTGTGTCGTGGAGGCCCACACGTGGGTGTCGCTCAGGACGGAGAACGTGACGGGGAACACGCTGTCCCCTGTGTGGCCCTCGGTCTCCACGAAGGCCGTGATGAACCACTTCCCCGAAATCTGAAACACGCGTGAGCCAGGCGGCCGCCTCTCCTCCACCTCGCCAGCCACCCCGCCACGGCCAGCTCCCTCGACCCGATGCCCCCCAGCCCCCCTCAGACACCCCCAGGCTGCCCCCCCGGCACATCTGAGGTCCCCTCCTTCCAGCACCTTCCTGGGGCGCAGCGTGGGGCTGAGTGCACGGGACAGAGGCCCCTTGGCCCCCAGTCTCCCAGCCCTGGCGGTCTCTGTCTGTGGGGAGGGCCAGGGCCGAGCCCTAAACTGCGTCTCCTTCCTGACCCCGAGACGCTGGCCTCCGTGGACAGGGAGGGCTCAGCCCGGGACCCCCCGACCCCCACCCTCCCCCGGAGCCTCACATCCAGCCCCTGGAAGGACAGGCTGTCCCGGGCCTGCAGGGCTGAGGTCAGGCCGAGGGTGACGGTCAGAGTCAAGGCCAGGGTCCTCATCTCGGGGGCTCTGGGCTCACGCCGCCAGCAGGTCCTTCCGCTGAGGCTCCGAGAGGCTCTGTGGGCCCTCCCTCAGCCGCCCTTTGTAGCCCCAGCCCAGGGTCCTGGGGCACTTGGCACAGACCCCCTGCACTCTGCGGCCAGC
>NW_011482364.1:0-390 GCF_000754665.1 Bison bison bison
ATACTTACATCAGACAAAATAGGCTTTAAGTCAAAAACTAACAGAAGACAAAAAGGCCATTATTTAATGATAAAAGTTTCAATTCATCAAAAGGATATAACAATTGTAAATACATATGCATCCTACATCAAAGCACCTAAATATACTAAGGAAACACTAACAGATTTGAAGGGAGAAATAGACAAATTACAATAATAATAGGGGAATTCAATACCCTACTTTAAACAATGGGCAGATCATCCAGACAGTAAGAACCAATAAGGAAACATTCGAGAAGGCAATGGCAACCCACTCCAGTACTCTTGCCTGGAAAATCCCATGGACGGAGGAGCCTGGTAGGCTGCATTCCCTGGGTCACTAAGGGTCGCGCATGACTGAAGAGACTTAGCA
>NW_011482364.1:4134-4776 GCF_000754665.1 Bison bison bison
GAGCTATTTCTATTCCTCAGTGCCCTCTGTCACTGAGCTTAGCTGTGCCCCTGTAGTCCTGTGCCTCCCCACTCCAAGCCATCATGGCAGATTTAGGATACGATTGCCCCTCTCCCAACCAATCGTGGATTCAGCCCTACTATAAAGGAAACAGTCTTCAGACGTGTAGGATGCCTTGCCTGTCTGAGTGCCTCAAAATTGCTTGGTGTGGCCAACAGGGCAGCTTGGGTTGGTACATTTCAGAGGAGGAAACTGATCTAAGAGAGCGTGTAAGTGATTTACCCACACAGAGAGCACAGTAGCTATCAAGCCCTGATCCAGTGCTTTTTCTTCTCTACTTTTATACTACATTGCTTCTCCAAAGAGGACATCACCAATAGGGTGGCCCAAGGACTGGTGGCAGTGGGGTCCTAGAACTGTTTGTCACAGGTCCATGACAAGATAAGGAGCTAGTACCAGAATGGAAATCAGTGTGCTGCTTGCTTCATTGAAATGGTCTTGCTATGCAAATAAATTATCAGCTGAACTAAACAGCATGCTTAGTGATGCCATCGATTTACACTGGCACAAACTCTCTAAGTCAGTGCCATCCCTGTGCCCAGCAGCCCTGGTCCTCATGGCTGTTCAGCATCAGGCTAGACC
>NW_011482364.1:4876-5212 GCF_000754665.1 Bison bison bison
TCGCAACAGAGGCTGGGGTCACAAGTAATGCAGTCACAGAATAGTTACCGCCCTTTGGGGTGAAAATGGCCTTATGCAGCCCAAGCTAGTTCTTGGCTGCCCAAGCACCACCCTGGAGATCGGGGCTACTCAAAGAGCCAGGTTGCAATGGTTTGTTGCCCTTTTACCCAAGTTTTTCCATCTGTAACGTGGCTGTGCCAGTCCTGGGCCCACCAACCCACAAGCCCATCTCTAGCTTTTTGCTTGCTTTGCTCTGTCGGGCAGTGGGTCTGACCCCTGCAGGATATTTCCCAAAATGACCTCACACCTGCTCCAGCCAGTGAGTGGAGATCGGAA
>NW_011482364.1:7066-10741 GCF_000754665.1 Bison bison bison
ACTGGGATTGGATCTAGGCTGTGGGACTTTCTACATCTACAGCCACCTCCCATTTTTACCTTCTCTGTCTCAATTTCTTCATAGAGCGAGAGTACTTTTTTGATAATACCTCTCTCATAGGTGTTATTTGGAGGATTCACTTAGTATTTTTAGTGCTTAGAACAGTGGCTGGCATGCACTAAATACTATGTGTTTGTTAAATTAGAACAAAATCAATACGGGGATTGATTGTAGTGGGGAACCCAGAGAAAGGTGACACTCAATCCTACCAATTATTTAGAGCAGAATCTTGAAGAAACAGTCCAAGGTTTCCAGGCATAGAAGAAAGCACCCACATGCCACAGCAGGAGCCCAGGGGTCAGGAGAGGGCGGGGGTGTCTGGGGAACAATGAGAAGTGAGTAGCTGAAGCTTGGTGGTGAGGGGAGGCTCAAGATTTAATTTGGGATACAGGTGGTGAGGCGTTGAATGATGTCCTGAGGAATTCAGGTTTTATTCTGAGGGAATAAATATTCTGTGGGGGTGGGGGTTGCACATAGAAATTTCATTTTCAGAGGGTGGAATGATCAGCTTTGTTTTGTGAGTATACTATTCTCATGTCAGTATAAGTTTAAAGCGGAAAACCCTGTTCAGGTGTAATTTAAAAATTATATATATAAAGTAGAATCAAGTGACCCCAAATTGGGAACAACCCAAATGTCCATCAACAATGGAATGGATACAGACTGAGGTATATTTGCACAGTGGAAAACTATAGGACATGGTTAACAAATGAATTACTGCCATATGCAGAAAACATGGATGGATCTCCCAAGCCTAATGTTCAGCAAAAGAGACCAGACACAAAAACATCATCTTGTATTATTTCATTTATATAAAGTTCAAAAACAGGCAACACTAATCTATGATGGTAGAAGTCAGGACAGTGGTTGCCTTGGGGGAGGAGTAGTCACAGAGAAGGCTTTGGAGCTGCTGGTAGTGAAAGTCCCTCAGTCGTGTCCAACTCTGCAACCCCAAGGAATTTTCCAGGCCAGAATACTGGAGTGGGTAGCCTTTCCCTTCTCCAAGGAATCTTCCCAACCTAGGGATTGAACCCAGGTCTCCTGCATTGCAGGCGAATTCTTTACCAGCTGAGCCACCAGAGAATCCCTGGCTTTGACTTGGGTGTTGGTTTCAGTGTATGATCGGGTTCAAGACATAGAATATTTATACTTGAACACAACAACCATCTTTGCAGTGATATATGACATATTAAAAAAAAAGTCACATCTTATTTTATAGTACAAGTTGGGGACATTCCACCCTGCAGAGATTCACCTGATCTTTGACCACAGTGGGATAGAGGAAGTTTGAACACAGGTGTCCATTACAAAGTTGGTGCCCAATAGAGAGAGGCCTTTGTTTAGGTGTTGCCAGGTGACCCCAACATTATGCTTCTAGATGCATTCAGCTACAAGTGACTGGTCTGCATTATCATTCTGTATCTCTGAAGTTCACGTTTCAAGGACTTTAAACATTCCTGTGAGGAGACAAGAAGGAACCAAGATACAGGATGGAAGTCAAGGGAGACTTTGCTGCTGCTGCTAAGTCGCTTCAGTCGTGTCCGACTGTGCAACTCCATAGACGGCAGCCCACCAGGCTCCCCCGTCCCTGGGATTCTCCAGGCAAGAATACTGGAGTGGGTTTTCATGTCCTCCTCCAGGGCATCTTCCCGACCCAGGGATCTAACCTGGCTCTCCCGCATTGGCAGGCAGGTTCTTTACCACTAGCGCCACCTGGGAAGCCCAGGTGTGTTTGCATAGTGCTTTCTTTTTAGTTTACTGTCTCTGCTGGGTCTTCATTGCTGCACGGGCTTTTCTCAAGTTGCAGTGTACAGGCTTCTCATTGCAGTGGCTTCACTTGTTGCAGAGCACAGGCTCTAGGGAGTGTGGGCTTCAATAATTGTGGCATGTGGGCTCAGTACTTGAGGCTCCCGGGCTCTAGAACACAGACTCAGCTGCCCCGAGGCATGTGGGATCTTCTCAGATCAAGGATGGAACCTGAGTCTCCTGCATTGGCAGGCAGATTCCTTACCACTGAGCCACCAGGGAAGCCCTGGATAGTGCTTTCTTGATTGAATCCTCATAACACCTCTCTGAGGTAGACAGCTGAAGAGAGTGAGGACCCTAGAAGTTACATGGGCAGCCCCTGGGCAAACAACAAGTTGGTGGAAAATCACTGTCATCATCCTTAGTCTCTTGCTTGGACAACTACAATAGTTTATCAGTTGTTTTGCAAGATCTACTAGGCTTCCCAATAAGTTCTCCACACTGAGAACTGTGATTTGCTACTGATTTATTTTCTTTATTTATTATCTGTCTCTTTCACTAGAATAGAAGTTCCGTGAGGGTGGGGATCTTGTTAAACACTGTTTGCCTTACCTTGGTACCTGGTACACTATAAGCACTTGATAAATACATGATGAATCCATGCAGGAATGAATATATCAAGGAGTCAGTGTATCTGAATTCCAGTGGGGGCTCTTTAAGTTTGAGAAAGTCCCACTCCTCTCTGAGCTCCAGTTTCCCCATTGTTACAATGAAAGAGTTGAACCAGCTGATCTCTGAAATTTCTTCCAGTGCTAGATAATTCTAGCACTGAGAGGCAGATGGCTAGCACCACCATTTTTATTGAGACTGTGCTCGAGCTCTAAAAACGAGATGGTAAGTTCTAACACTTTTGAGTTTGGCATGCCTCCAGAAGACACCTGTTGATGGCTGCACATACCCAAGTAAGAAGCCACAGTCCCCTTTCTTCCCTCCAGTGTTATTCCAGTTTGAAGCTATTTTAATCTCTTCAAGGAAAAACTAATTCCAAAGAGGCATAAAATAACATGAAGCAACTGCTGATTATTTTACTAGAAAGGCAAGTTTTGGAAAACAAAAGGCTATCTTTTGAAGAACTGTGGAAATCAAAACATAACTAGTAGTAGTTGAAGACAAGGTCATATAATGATTTAGAGAACAAGCATTCACTTCAGACAAGCTTGGGTTCTGCTGGGTCCTCATTGGCTGTGTGACCATGGCTAAGTTACTTCAGTTTACTGATTTTCCCTTCTGTAAAAGGGAGAAACTAGCAGAACCCACCCCAGATAATTGTTGTGGGGATCCAATGATAGGGTGTATTTAATCACTTAGTTAAGTACCTGGCACACCAGAAATCTTCAGTGAAGTGTGGCCACCCTGGTAATGATTATGTGACAACACGTAAAAACTTTCTTCAACTCAGGCTACGAAGGCAACTGGCAAAAACACAACAGAGCATGGTATGTTCGGGAAGGGAAAAAATAATTTCTCCTTGGGAGCCAAAAGATGTCAATGGATTCCACTGTTTAAGTAAAGAGAATAGACTGAGGAAGTATGCCGGTACTGGGGTGTGAAAGTGGAAATCGTGAACGTGTTAGTCTCTCAGTTGTATCCAACTCTTTGTGACTCCATGGACTGTAGCCCGCCAAGCTCCTCTGTCCATGGGGATTCTCCAGACAAGAATACTGGACTGGGTTGCCATGCCCTCCTCCAGGGGATCTTCCCGACCCAGGGATCGAACCCAGGTCTCCTGCACTGCAGGCAGATTCTTTACCACTGAGCCACCAGGGAAGGAAAAAGAACACTACACTGAGGAAGTATGCGTTGGGAGTT
>NW_011482364.1:12078-15384 GCF_000754665.1 Bison bison bison
ATGGGTGTTTTTATATTTTCCCTTTGTTTTGGGAGTGTTTTCTAGATCATTGAACACAGTCACAAATCATTTCTGTTATTAGGGAAACTCTTAACAAACACGGTTCACAATAGAAATGAAACAGACTAGCAGACTGAAGGGGAGAGGCTTCAGAGACACTGAGACGGTGACACCGTAATACTGATGCGAGTCTCACGCTGTCCCAGTAGCCGACCGTTCTCCCACGCCCAGGTCCCATGTATCGTTCACCGAGACCACCCCATGCTTAGCGCAGGACCTGTCACACGGAGTTGAATAAATACATGGCTGGATGTGGCGCTGGTGGCATCCCGTGCCACTGAGCAAATGAAGTGGCTGAGGTTCAGAGAGGCTGAGCATCGCGCTGCCAGGACTGAACTCTGCCAAATGCAAATGCGGGGCCTCCTTCTACGCCCCATAGAATCCTGAAGGGCTTCTTCAAACACGGGCTATTTCATTTCACTCCTCTGTGTTCATTGCTGGACTATGAGGCCCTAGATTTCCTTTCTGAAGACACAAGGTTTTGTTTGTTTTTGTCGTAATGACACACTCGGCATCATTAAGTGTCCGTGAAGAGGCATCTTTTAGTTGCATTAGAAACGTGGTTTGCGACCACAGAGAGCCTTGGGAAACGCAGCTCTCCTAGCAGGAAGAGCCAGGCTGCTAATGAAACGGCTTTCTGGGGCGGGGTTTCTGCATTCTCTTAGGGCCG
This sequence comes from Bison bison bison, assembly GCF_000754665.1. Lineage (NCBI taxonomy): Eukaryota > Metazoa > Chordata > Mammalia > Artiodactyla > Bovidae > Bison > Bison bison. Next base: position 12,809 of record NW_011482364.1, read on the forward strand.
ACTTAAGCATTATTGCCAAGGAAAAGCTTAGGCCGTGTCTGAGCGACACTGTGATTTGTGAGTATAAACAGTTCAGATCCAAGCAAAGCGGTTCTTACCCAGAAAAAAGAATTTCCCCATCCGTAGCTGCTTTCCGTGACTTTTAAATTGGGATTGATACAAAATACTTGAAACTTTGCCATGATTTGAAGTGTACTGAGGTTATCAGGCCAAGTAATTGAGTAAGAGTATACTTTTTGAGGTTAAGTCAGTATTGTTTAAGCCATTTTATGGGAAACCCTTAAAACAGGTTTGCACCATAATTTCTTGCAATTCCTTGAAAAAAGGTCTTTATGAGGATTGCTTGAAAGTAACCTTTGCCAATATTATTTTGAAACATCCACCATAATAATGCATTTCAATCTACCACTTTATTTTTCAATTTAGTTCTTACATGTGGTTTTGTGGAATTCTTAAACCTCACTTGAAATATTTTCCTTAAAAATCCACCACGCAAATCCATCCTGATTTAACCCATCCATTTCGATGAAAAATTGTTTCAGCTTTAGTAGGAAAGAGGGCAAGAACATTTCCTTGCGATAATTTTTCCCTCACTTGAAAAACCCATGAATGAAATAAGACCTCAGGATTGCCTGAGATAATTTACATACTAGTTAGTAAGCACAGTGTAGTTGAGAAAAAGAGACAGAGACAGAGGCACTCAGGAAGTGAGCAGATATGGTCTCCATGACCCCCCAGCAGCGCGATGGTGATTGAGTTGCTTATTCTCCCCAGTTCTCCGTTCACTCATCAGTCAAAACCCTGAGGACAGCTGTTAAGAGGGTAAAATGAAAGGTGTTTGAAAAGCACCGAGCACAGTAGATGGTCAAGAAATGCTTTTTACTACTTTGTAAGACTCACAACATCCATCACCTTCAGCCTTTAGAAAAAAGATCAGTTTGCTCACCTGTAAGATGGGAATAATGACACTTAAACAATGAAGGTAGTCGTGTATAGGACATTGACTAGGAAGAGCATAGACTCTGGGCTCAAACTGGTTTTCAACCTCAGCCCTACTACTAGCTGTGTGACTTTGGGCACTGTATTTGCTCTCTCCCCACTGCCCCACTGTACTCCCATGTAAGGAGGGGGTGGGCAGGGGCTGATTATAGCACCTGTCACCCAGGTGGTGCGAGTACTCAGTGAATGCATGCACTTGGCATAGGGCTACCTAACCTTCTTGCACATGGTTTCCTTTGGCAGTTTGTCAAAGCCTCTGGGCCCCCTTCTCAGAGTAATACTCTTAAATGCAGAAATCCAGTACTTTAGATTACAAAGGAGAAACGAGTTCTAATGAAATAAAGTTTTTGGCATTTTTAAAAACAGATTTGTGGTATATGTGCTTGCGCATACACCTCTAAATCTGAAATAAATAACAGGTTTCGAGTCTGTCTTATATCTGCTGCTGCTGCTGCTACTGCTGCTAAGTTGCTTCAGTCGTGTCCGACTCTGTGCAACCCCATAGATGGCAGCCCACCAGACTCCCCCGTCCCTGGGATTTTCCAGGCAAGAACACTGGAGTGGGTTGCCATTTCCTTCTCCAATGAATGAAGGTGAAAAGTGAAAGTGAAGTCGCTCAGTCATGTCTGACTCTTTGTGACCCCATGGACTGTAGCCTACAACTCCTCTGTCCATGGGATTTTCCAGGCAAGAGGACTGGAGTGGGTTGCCATTTCCTTCTCCAGGGGATCTTCCTGACCCAGGGATTGAACCCAGGTCTTCCACCTTGCAGGCAGACACTTTACCGTCTGAGCCACCAGGGAAGTTCCTCCTTGAGAAATGTTGAATTCAATTTAAAGTGTTTCAATATATTGTGGCTTGTCAGGTATTTGGCACTGGACCCTACAGGGAAGCGTTGTGCACATCCTTTATAAAATCTTGAAATTGTTCAACAAATGATAGATAATCAGAATAAATTGAATTTTCTTGACCTGTTACCTGCTGTAATGTCTAGACTAGTTTTGTCTATGAAGACAGAGAAACATAAAGCTGACAGCAAGGATGAAATGCTGAGTAATTAGAAGCAGCAGCACTTTAATATAGGGGGAACACAAATGACATTGGAAACTATCAATGGCAATATCCTCTTGGGTTTGGAGCTTTCTCCAAGGAGCTATAACTACTGTGCAGTGGCGGCCTGCTTGGCATACTGTAGATGTCCAGTAGATAATTGTTAGTTGACTGACTCTTCCCCTTGGTCCTGATGAGTCTCTAGGGAGGAAGACAGCAAGCATATATTCCTTCTGAAATCATAGTACTTTCACTGTATAGACAGTGTTCTGGAATTTCTAGGGCTGGTGGAAAGAAAGGAAAACAAAGTAAGATGGTTTGGAGTTCATTAGAATGGAGAAGGAAATGCACTTGGTTGGTTGCTCTTCAGATGGAAAAATCTCAGGGCAACAAATGTTATTCAGCAACTGCTACATGCAGAGTGCTATGGTGAAATAGAGTAGAAGGAAAAAAGATCCAGTGATGCGACTTCCCTGGTGATCCGGTGGCTAAGACTCCAGTCTCCCAATGCAAGGGGCCCCAGTTTA
>NW_011482364.1:15484-15963 GCF_000754665.1 Bison bison bison
GCTGCTAAGTTGCTTCAGTCGTGTCCGACTCTGTGCAACCCCATAGATGGCAGCCCACCAGACTCCCCCGTCCCTGGGATTTTCCAGGCAAGAACACTGGAGTGGGTATATCTACCGCTATTTCAAGGTAATAATGAATGGAAATGGTATTGTGAGAACTCAGTGACTGCCGTGTACTGGACAAGTACCTGAGATCTTGCAGATGGTGATGAAGGCACTGGTGTGGCTAGTAGGACTTTGATTTGTTATCTACATTCATAGTGGAAGGAATGCTTGCTTTCAGTTACAGGTGAATGGAACCCGGGCATCAGATAAAGCACACGACTGATTAACACAATAAATGTCAGCTACTACTATGTCAGAGGGGTTGTATGGATCATGTGAAATAATGAATGTGACAACCATGGCAAACATTGGGCCCATGAGACAGGGAAACTATTTCAGTTGTTTTCACCCATGCACTGCTATCCTGCATGAAA
>NW_011482364.1:17467-17844 GCF_000754665.1 Bison bison bison
ACCATAAAGAAAGCTGAATCCTGAAGAATTGATGCTTTTGAACTGTGGTGTTGGAGAAGACTCTTGAGCGTCCCTTGGACTGCAAGGAGATCAAGCTAGTCAATCTTAATGGAAATCAGTCCGGAATATTCACTGGAAGGGCTGATGCTAAAGCTGAAACTCCAATACTTTGGCCACCTGATGCAAAGAGCTGATTCGTTGGAAAAGACCTTGATACTGGGAAAGATTGAGGACAGGAAGAGAAGGGATGACAGAGGATGAGATGGTTGGATGGCATCATTGACTCAATAGACGTGAGTTTGAGCAAACTCTGAGAGATAGTGAAGGACAGGGAAGCTTGGAGTGCTGCAGTCCCTGGGGTTGCAAAGAGTCAGACA
>NW_011482365.1:0-734 GCF_000754665.1 Bison bison bison
ATCATTATCTTTGATTTTATTTGTACAATGATTCCAGAAAAAAACTTTACATAATAAGTGAATTCAGGAAAGTTGCATGATATAAAATCAACATACAAAAATGAGTTGCGTTACTACACACTAATAATGAACTATTTGAAAAAGAGATTAAGAAAACAATCTTATTTAAAATAGCATGAAGACCTTTCGAATATGACAGCAAAAGCAGTGGAATCAAGAGCAAAAATAAGCAACAGGACTATATCACACTAAAAACTTTCTGCACAGCAAAGGAAAAGAAATCAACCAAATGAAAAGGTGACCTTTGGACAGGGAGAAAATATTTGCAAATCATGTATCTAATGGGGGATATTATCTAAAATATATAAGGAACTCACAGAACTCAATAGCAAGAAACCCCACAAATAATCCTAGTAAAAATGGGCAGAGGACCTCAAGAGATATTTTTCCCAAAGAAGACATACAAATGGCCAACAAGCAGTGCTCAATATCACTATTCATCAGGGAAATGAACATCAAAATCACAATGGGACATAACCTCATATCTGTTAGGATTGTTACTATTCCAGAGTCAAAAAATAAGTGTTAGCATGAATGTGGAATAAAGAAAACCACTTAACACTGCTGGTGGGATTTAAAATTTGGTATAGACATTATGGAAAATTTGATGAAGTTTCCTCAAAAAACTAAAATTGAATTACCATATGATCCAGCAATCCTAGTTATAGGCATAT
>NW_011482365.1:3463-5834 GCF_000754665.1 Bison bison bison
TAATTATTAAGCTATAACAGAAATGTAACCCAAATCTGTAGAATTTTCTGTTAAATCTCAAAAAAAGAAAACCTCCCGTGTTCATAGTATAAGGTGTTCATTATTATATCCTCAAAACCAAAATTGAACAAAATCAAAAGCTATACATTAAAAAATATTATTTTGACATTTTTAGGTTTCTTAGTAACTTTAAGTCATTTACTCAATATAAGACGGTTGTCAGACCTCAGGACATAAGAATAAAAATTTATTTCATATTGTGAGTGCACTTGACAAATACAATTACTTATGATAAATGCATTTATCTACCAGGAAAATATACTGAAACCTAAAGAAGTAGGTATATTTCACATTTTTGTTGAGACTCTCTTACAACTTAATGCTTACAGAAATATATCAGGATGAAAGATACTGGATACTTCTAATTTTAAAGAAAGTATCTAAGAGAACATTTGTAATGTTAATTAAAAATGAATGCAGATAACTGTAATGAAGCAGAATGGTTGTTTCTCTTTTGCTTCCTCTACACAAATACACTGCCATAATTGCCTTTCTTTTTCTTATAGAAAAATACAAGGGCATTAGGGAACAAATATTATTGTGTTAGGGAGTGAAACATATGTAATATGTTTTATGGTCATATTCATAAAAAATTATGTCAAAGACCTTTAGAAATCAAGATACCCTGTAAAGACACAAAAATAAACTGAAAAGTAGTCTGAAGAAATTGACTTTGCAATTATCTTATATTTTTCCAAAGGTCAGGTCAAGGCATAAGGAAATGATCTAAATCTATTGCAAATGGATGGAGAAGAATTAACTAAATGTAGGGGAACCAAGAAAGTAAGAACTAAGCTCATATTTTTTTAAAGGCTAAGTGAGACATAGATATAATCCTGACCTTTTATCATGGAAAAATATCAGGCTGAGCACATGTGTAAAATATTAACATTATTATGGTTATAGTATACACAACCTAAGATGACATTACCCAAGAGAGTGGAAGAATGAATCATACTGGTTTCTGAATTAAAGTGGATATTCAATAGGATATAACATGTTCCTGTTCATCCTTCCTTCTGATGGTAAACAAGGGCCTTGGCCTATGTCTCCAACTATCTAAATGAAGGCAGAGCTTCCAATTAGATTTAGAGACAAAGTATATTCATGAAAATGATTTACCTTTCAATTTAGATAGTAATAATCATGATGAAATTCTTCTAGAAAACTCACACATTTCATTTTATATCTTTATTGAGTGTTTTCCTATATGAGTATCATCCAAAATTTTCTGATTTTTAAATTATAATATCTTATAACTAATGACTAAGTTATATAATTTATCTGTCCAGAGCAATCACATGAGGCAATGAAGGATGGAATTTATGTTATCTTGAATTCAAATGCTATAGTTCCTACATTTTCATTAAATTAAATGCAGGATAATATAAAAAATCAACAAGGACAGAATATAATGGTTCAGATACTATGAACTCTATGGATTATATATTTTCCACAAACAAGAAAGAAGAAACAAAATTTTACTTATTAAAGGCCCCCCAGAAGATGTTCTTTTCATCATAGGGGACTGGAACGCAAAAGTAAGAAGTCAAGAGATAGCTGGAGTAACAGGCAAGTTTGGCCTTGGGGTACAAAATGAAGGATAGAAAAGGCTAACAGAGTTTTGCCAAGAGAACACACTGGTCATAGCAAACAGCCTCTTCCAATAACACAAGAGAAGACTCTATACATGGACATCACCAGATGGTCAACACCAAAATCAGATTGATTATATTCTTTGCAGCTGATGATAGAGAAATTCTATATAGTCAGCAAAAACAAGACTGGGAACTGACTGTGGCTCAGATCATGAATTCCTTATTACCAAAATCAGACTTAAGTTGAAGAAAGTAGGAAGAACCACTAGACCATTCAGGTATGACTTAAATCAGATCTGATATGATATATAGTGGAAGTGACAAATAGAGTCAAGGGATTAGATCTGACAGACAAAATGCCTGAAGAACTATGGACAGAGTTTAATAACATTGTATAGGAAGTGGTGACCAAAACCTTGCCCAAGAAAAAGAAATGCAACAAGGAAAAATGGTTGTCTGAGGAGGCCTTACAAATGGCTGGGAAAAGAAGAGAAGCAAAACACAAAGGAGAAAAGGAAAGATATACCCATCTGAATGCAGAGTTCTAAAGAATAGCAGGGAGAGATAAGAAAGCCTTCTTAAGTGAACAATGCAAAGAAATAGAGGAAAACAACAGAATGGGAAAGACTAGAGATCTCAAGTAGCAAGGACCTAACAGAAGCAGAAGAGATTAAGAAGAGGTGGCAAGAATACACAAAAGAACTGTACAAAAA
>NW_011482365.1:5934-6378 GCF_000754665.1 Bison bison bison
ACATCCATTGGATCATAGAAAAAGCAAGGGAATTCCAGAAAAACACCTACTTCTGCTTCATTGACTACACCAAAGCCTTTGACTGTGTGGATCACAACAAACTTGGAAAATTCTGAAAGAGATGGGAATACCAGACCATCTTACTTGTCTCTTGAGAAACTTGTATTCAGATCAACAGTTAGAACCAGACATGGAAAAATGGACTGGTTCAAAATTAGGAAAGGAGTATATCAAGTTGTATACTGTTACCCTGCTTATTTAACTTATATGCAGAGTAAATCATGCAAATTGCCAGGATGGATGAAGCGCAAGCTAGAATCAAGACTGCCGGGAGAAACATCAATAACCTCAGACATGCAGAAGACAACACCCTGATGGCAGAAAGAGAAGAGAAACTAAAGAGCCTCTTGATGAAGGGGAAAGAGAAGAGTGAAAAAGCTGGCT
>NW_011482365.1:7285-7677 GCF_000754665.1 Bison bison bison
GAACTGTGGTGCTGGAGAAGATTCTTGAGAGTCCCTTGGACAGCAAGGAGATTAAACCCATCAGTCCTAAAGGAAATCAATCGTGAATGTTCATTGGAAGGACTGATGCTGAAGGTGAAGCTCCAACACTTTGGCCACCTGATGTGAAGAGCTGACTCCATTGGAAAAGACCCCGATGCTGGGAAAGATTGAAGGCAGGAGGAGAAGGGGACCACAGAGGATGAGATGGTTGGATGGCATCATTGACTCAAGGGGCGTGAATGTGAGCAAACTCCAGGAGATAGTGAAGGACAGGGAGGTCTGAGGTGCCTCCGTCCATTGAAGTCACAAAGAGATGGACACATCTGAGCAACTGAACAACAGTAACAACAACAAACAAGAAAGAAGAAAGA
>NW_011482365.1:8427-9016 GCF_000754665.1 Bison bison bison
ATAAGAGAAAGCCCATGGACAGAGGAGCCTATGCTATGCTATGCTATGCTAAGTCACTTCAGTCGTGTCCGACTCTGTGCGGCCCCATAGACGGCAGCCCACCAGGCTCCTCGGTCCCTGGGATTCTCCAAGCAAGAACACTGGAGTGGGTTGCCATTTCCTTCTCCAGTGCATGAACCTGGGGGACTACAATACCATGGGGTTGAAAGAGTCGGACACGACTGAGTTACTAAGCACAGCACAGCACATAATGGACTATCCTTCTTTTGATGAGTTTTTATAATATCTTACAACTGAAGCAAAGATTATAACATCATCATTCATGGTACTCAATTTATGTCATGACTTTACATTTAAAAATTGAGAGGAATAAAGGAACCTATGGAAATGAAGTTTCTACCCTTATTGTAGCAAAATGTCTATAGCAGTAGACTGTGATATGTTGCATATGAATATTATAATAAAGTAATTATTAAACACAAACTATACAGTGATATGTATTTAAAAATACTATAGATAAATTGGAGAAGGCAATGGCACCCCATTCCAGTACTCTTGCCTGGAAAATCCCATGGACGGAGGAGCCTGG
>NW_011482365.1:9116-10010 GCF_000754665.1 Bison bison bison
TGAATTAATATTGATTTCCTGCTCAAGAGCAGCTTTCTCAAAGTAAACAGGTATTATATTAAAATTTCCTGCCTGCCAATAAACAGATATTAATTTTTGCACTTCTGATTGCACAGGGAATATTTTAAAATTGACCAACTCAGAAAATTTTATAGGCCAATTAGTTAAGGATGATTAATAAGTTATTAAAAGAGCAGAGCTCCAATGATACCCATAACTGTGTTTATTTGGAGCTGATCAACTCATTAAAATTTTTTGTTACAATGAACAACTTACTATGAAAAGATGTCAAATATATTGATATGAGAGTTATATGTAGTACATAAGGGTACAAATAACTTTAAATAACTCTGAATGAATTTTTAAAAATGCTTTTAAAGAGTTTTAAAAGGTAACCAAAAGAAACAGGATATAACCTATGTGCCATTAAATTCCAGAAACCTAAGAAATACACCAAGCTTCTGTTTCATCTCCAAGTGTACTTCAAAGCAAATTTACATTCAATGATAACCAAAGTGCCTGGGGGTTTTCATTCTTTCAGGGCATTTTATCAAGCATCCCTTATATATCTGGGACTGACCACGGTAGTCTGAGTCCCTGTCTTCATTGAACTCAGACTAATAATGACAGTAGATATTACATGACAAAACTCATCATAATTAAACTTCTCAAGACTAAAATTAAGTAAAACATCCTGGAAGAAACTAGGAAGAAATAAAATGTTACCTATAGGGGAGCAACAGTTCAAACGACAGCACATTTCTCCTTGGAAACCAAGCAAGCCATAAGGAAGTGGTATATTTTTTCAAGAGATGAAGGAAAAGAACTCTGAATCATGAATTCTATATCAGGTAAAAGTATTCTTCCATAATAAAGGAATAACCTCAGATTATT
>NW_011482365.1:10110-11765 GCF_000754665.1 Bison bison bison
GTGGGCTACCATCTTTGGGGTCACACAGAGTCGGACACAACTGAAGCGACTTAGCAGCAGCAGCAGCATAGATAAATAATAATGGATTTTAAAATCAGTTCAGTTTACTAATACAAAGGCAAGAAAAGGAAAACAGATGAAAGAAACAAAATGAACAAACAAAATGAACAATGAAATTATAGAAATAAACCTAATATATCAATCATTATTTTAGATGTTAGTGATGTAAATGTACACCAATGGAAGTCAAGTTAATTTAAAAGGATGATCAAATTACATGCTGTCTGTAAAAAATACACTTCACCTTTAGTGTTATAGGTAGACTGAAAATAAAAGTATGAAAAGCATTATACCATGAAAATATTCATTTTTTTAAAAAGCAAGAGTAAAGCAGGAGTGCCTATATAAATATCAGATTAAGTAGACTTCAAAGCTAATATATGTACCAGACAAAAAGAGATGTTATATAATAACAAAGAGTAAATATGACAAAATGACATAAGAATCCTACTTTTTCATATACTAAATATCAGAACTTCATAAGTATATGTAGCAAAAACATAATTTAAAAGAGAAATAAATAAATGCACAATTATGTCCTGGGATTTGAATACTCCTCTCATCAATTTAGAGAACAGTGGGACAGAAAATCAGCGAGGAAACAAAGGAATTAAAAAATATGATCAACCAACAGGCTCTAACAGATATATGTAGAACACTCCAGCCAACAAAAGAATAATATCCATTCTTTTCAATAAATATAAAATGAATTTATGGAGTATGCTCTGTGACCAGAATAGAATCAGACTAGAAGTCAATAATGGAAAGACAACAGAAATCCTGTAAAACAGCTGTAAATAAAACAGTACTCTATCAAATAACCCAGATGTCAAATGAGAACTCTCAAAGGAAATAAAAATATACATTTAGAACCAAATGAATATGAACATACAACCGATCAAAGTTTGTGAAATGCAGCTAAAGCAGTACCCACAGGGAAATTTATCACAAAAAATATTTACAATAAGAATAAAGAAAAGATCTCCAATTAGTAATCTAAACTCCCACTTCAAGAAACTAGAAAATAAAGATCAAAACAGGAGTGAAATCAGCAAGATGACTGAATAAGATGTTCCTCACCCACATCCTCCACAACAAGAATAATTTCACATCCATCCATGGACAAAAGTACCTAGGTAGGAGATTGTGAAACTCTGGTGCAGTCTAAGAATGAGGGGAGCCATTTTGATAATGCAGGCCCACAACCAGGTGGCTGACTTGCTAACTGTGGCTATGGCAAAGAGCTCCATACCCTGAAGGACTTAGTCACAGCTCAATTTGCCTTTGGTTATGTCATCAGTGCCAAATGCTCAAGGACCTGGGAGGAGTCACACATCCCTGTGTAGGGTGACAGGCATATGGAACTCAATTCTGGCTATAGACCCTAAAGTAGCCTGTGAACCAATTCCAGCCCTTCTTGGCCATGGTCCTGGAACTGTCCCTGGAGAGCACTGGTTTAGACAATTACCAGTGGACAGACAGAGAGTCTTTGTAGAAGTCCAAGAGTCCAGGGGAGAGGTCCCAGCACACCACTGGAACAAAACAAACAAGCAAAAATTCAAACTGGACACATTGCATAGCATTAGCAAAACAAT
>NW_011482365.1:12020-13946 GCF_000754665.1 Bison bison bison
CAGTCATGTCTGACTCCTAGCAACCCCATGGACTGCAGCCTACCAGGCTCCTCCATCCATGGGATTTTCTAGTAATCTACTAGCTCCTAACAAAAAAAGCCCAGGACAAGATGGTTTCATCAGGAACTGTACCAAGTATTTTTAAAAGAATGAATGCTAATCTTAAACTTTTCAAAAAAATTGGAGAGGAGAGGACACTTCTAAGCTCATTTTATGAGGTCAGCAATACCCACATGCCAAAGGCAGATGAAGACATTTCAAGAAAAGAAACATGCAAGCCAATATACCTGATGAATGTGTGTGTGTGTGCATGCTAAGTTGCTTCAGTCGTGTCCAACTCTTTGTGACCCTATGGACTGTAGCCCATCAGGCTCCTCTGTCCATGGGATTCTCCAGGCAAGAATACTGGAGAGGGCTGCCATTTCCTCCTCCAGGGACCTAATGAATATAGGTATGAAAATTCTCAATAAAATACTAGGAAACTCAATTCAGTAGTACATTAGATGTCTCATACACCAAAATGAAGTGGGATTTATCCCTGGGATGTAAAGATAGTTCAACATACACAAATCAGTAAATGTGATACACCACATTAACAGAGTGAAAGATAAAAATCATATGATACTTTCAACAGCTACAGAAAAACCATTTGACAAAATTTAAAATCCTTTCATGATAAAAACTCAATAAAACTGACTTAGAAGGAATGTGACTCAACATAATAAAGGCCATATATGACAAGCCCACAACTAACATTATACTTAATGTTGAAAGGCTGAAAACTTTTCCTCTAAGATAGGAACAAGACAAGGGTGACCATTAGTACTGAAAGTCTGAGCCAGAGTAATTAAGCAAGAAAAATAAATAAAAGATATCCAAATCAGAAAGGAAGAAGTAAAACTGTTTGCTAATGACATAATTCCAGGTAGCTCTAACAGTAGAGAAACTGCCTGCAACACAGGAGACCTGGGTTTGACCCCTGGGTTGGGAAGATCCCCTGGAGAAGGAAATGGCAACCCACTCCAGTATTCTTGCCTGGAGATTCCCATGGACAGAGGAGCCTGATGGGCTACATACAGTCCATGGGGTAACAAAGAATTGGACATGACTGAGCGACTAACACTATACATAGAAAATCTGGAAGACTCCACCAAAAAACTGTTAGAATAACTGAATTCAATAAAATTGAAGGACACAAAATCCACGTACAAAAATCAGTTGGCTTTCTATACAATAAGAAAACAGTGAACTATCTGAAAAAAGAAATAAAACAATTTCATTATAATAGCATCAAAAAAGTATAAAAAGTGGGTTTCCATGATCAAATATGATTTATCCCAGATATGTAGGGTTGGTTCAACATTTGAAAATCAATTAATGAAATTCATCATGTCAATAGACTTAAAAAGAAAAAAAAAAGTACATGATTATATCTATAGATACAGAAAAAGCATTTGATAAAATCTAACACACATTAATGATAAAAACTATCAGTTAATTAGGAATAGAGGTGTACTTCCTCAACTTGCTAAAATCTGTCTACAAAAATCCTACTGTCAACCTCATATTTAATGGTAAGAAACTTCTAACTTGGCCACTAAGATCACATAAAAGCAAACATGTCTCCTCCCGTCACTTCTTTTCAATCTCATATGCAAATCCTTGTTTATGCAGTAAAGCCAGAAAAGGAAATAAAAGATATTTAGGTTGGGAAGAAAGACATAAATTTGTCTTTATTTGCAGTTGATAGATCATCTATGTAGAAATCACCAAAGACTCTACAATAAAATCCCTTAAACTGATAGGCAATTATAGCAAGGTTGAAGGATGTAAGATTAATGTACAAAATACAATTGCTTTCTCTACATTAACAATGAACAAGTGAAATTTGGAATGGAATATCAAGATCATTTATATTAGCATCTC
>NW_011482365.1:14658-15780 GCF_000754665.1 Bison bison bison
TAAATGGGGAAATATGTTATATTAATGAATAATAAGATTCATGAATATATTCAATAAGAATATTGTCAAGATGGCAGTCCTTCTCAATTTGACTTGTAGATTCTATGCAATCCCAAACAAAATCCCAGGAAGTTAACTTATGAATATCAACAAATGGATTATATAGGGATGCAAAAGACTCAGAATAGCCAGCTCAGTATTGAAAAACAAGAACCAAGGTGGAGTACTCATACTACCTGACTTGAAGACTTACAATAAAGCTACCATAATTAACATAATATGGTATTTATTAGAGAATAGACACACAGATCAATAGATCAAAATAGAGAGCCCAGAAAGAAACTCTTATAAATTTAGTCAACTGATCTTTGATGAAGGATCAAAGGCAATACAATGGAACAAAGATAGTATTTTCAAGAAACAGTGCTGGAATAACGACATCCACATGCAAAAAATATAATAATCGAGACACATACTTTAAAAATCTCACAAATATTAACTTAAAATGGACCATAAACCCAAATGTAAAACAAACAAAAAAAACCCTATAAAACTCCAAGAAGATAACGTAAGAGAAAACTTACATGACCTGGGTATGGTGGTGTCTTATTGGATACAATAGCAGACACAGTCTCCATGAAATAAATAATAAGCTAGACTTCATTAAAAGAAGAACAATATCAAGAGAATTAGAAGACAAGCACAGACTGGGGGAACATACTTGCAAAAGATATAACTCATAAAGAATTATTATACAAAATATACAAAGAACTGTAAAAACTCAGAAGAAGAAAACAAATAACCCAATTAAGAATGGGCAAAATATCTTATTGGACACCTTAGCAAAGAAGATATACATATGGCAAGTAAGCATTTGAAAAGATGCATCACACCATATGTCATCAGGGAAATGCAAACTAAAACTACCTACAGTGAGGTACCACTATACTTTCATTAGAATGGCTGAAATCAAGAACACTAGTACTACTGAATGCCAGGAAGAATGTGGAGCAACAGTAACTCTCACTTATTACTGGTGGGGATGCAAAATGGTACAGCGACTTTGGAAAGCAGTTTGGTCATTTCTGATAAAACCAAATACACTCTTTGTGACCCCTATAC
>NW_011482365.1:15880-16558 GCF_000754665.1 Bison bison bison
CAGGCCAGAATATTAAAGTGGGTAGCCTTTCCCTTCTCCAGGGGATCTTCCCAAACCCAGGGATCGAACCCAGGTCTCTCACATTGAAGGCAGATTCCTTAACAACTGAGCTATCAGGGAAGCCCACCCTTACCATAGGATCCAGCAATCATGCTCTTTGGTATTTACTTGAAACAACTGAAAAGTCACATCTACGATAAAATCTTCACTCAGATGTTTATACCCGCTTTATTAATAATTGCCAAAACTCAGGAGCAATCAAGATGTCCTTCAGTAGATGAATGGATAAATGTACTGATATATCCAGATAGTGGAATATTATTCAGTGCTAAAAAGAAATGAGTGATTCAAAGCATTGAAAGACATGGATGGAACTCAAATGCATATTGCTAAGTAAAAGAAGTCAATTTAAAAGGCTATGTACTATATACTAGTCTGAGACTCGCTGACTGCAAGTCCCTTGGAGTCTCAGTCCAGGGACTAGGAGATCAAATCAGTCAATCCTAAAGGCAATCAGTCCTGAAAATTCATTGGAAGGACTGATGCTGAAGCTGAAACTCCAATACTTCAGCCACCTGATGGAAACAGCTGATTCACTGGAAAAGACCCTGATGCTGAGAAAGATTGAAGGCAGGAGGAGAAGGGGACAACAGAGGAAAAGATGGTTGGATGGCATCA
>NW_011482365.1:17146-18046 GCF_000754665.1 Bison bison bison
GTCCACAGGCCTCCAAGGCCAGAAGATAATGTACACAACATTGTTTATGGGAAAGGTATGCAGAAAAAATCCTGGTTTTGATAAAGACAAAATAGACGTAACGTTTGGGCTGACTGTATGACTTTGCATCTTTCATTTTCCTCTACGTACAAGTCAAGGTATAAAAGTTCCTTTTGAAAATAAAGTTATGGGCCTTGCTCACCGAAGCTTGGTCTCCCCATGTCATTCTTTTTTCCTTTTCCCTCCTTTTCACTCTGTTCTTCTTTCAGGATGACTCCTTGGAACACAGGAGCTTTATTGGCTTTCTGTGTTAATCAAGGAAGATCAAGCCCTGTTCTCTGCTTTGCTATCCTTTCGCCTAGGCCGTCATCCTGAGGGTACCCCTGGATCCTGCTGGGGCTGGACCCTGGCAATTAAGCAAGCTCTGGGAGTTGGTAATGGACAGGGAAGCTTGGTGTGCTGTGGTCCATGGGGTTGCAAAGAATCGGACACGACCCAGTGACTGAACTGAACTGAACTGGCATACTATATGATTCCAACAACACAACATTTTGTAAAAGACTATGTAAAAAAGCTACTGAGACAATAGAAAGATCCGTGGTTTCCAAGAGTGGGGTAAGAGAGATAAATAGGGAGAGCAAAGAGGATTTTTAGGGCAGTGAAAATTCTCTGCATGATACTATAATGACATACATATATATCATCATGTGCGTGCTCCATCACTCAGTCGTGTCTGACTCATTGCAACCCCATGAATTGTACCCGTCAGGCTCCTATGCCCATGAAATTATCCAGGAAAGAATACTAGAATGGGGTGCCATGCCCTCCACCAGGGGATCTTCCTGACCCAGGGATTGAACCTGAGTCTCCTGCATTGGCAGGGGGGTTCCTTACCACTGT
>NW_011482366.1:0-1751 GCF_000754665.1 Bison bison bison
GCTGCTGCTGCTGCTAAGTTGCTTCAGTCATGTCCGACTCTGTGCGACCCCATAGACGGCAGCCCACCAGGCTCCTCCGTCCATGGGATTTTCCAGGCAAGAATACTGGAGTGGGGTGCCATTGCCTTCTCTGCTTTATCACTGAGCCACCTGGAAAGCCCCATATATATATTTTTTAAAAACCACTATTTATTGAAAAAGAAATAGAGTGGTTAAGCTTTTGCCTTCCACTGCAGGGGGCATGGGTTTGATCCCTGGTTAGGAAGCCAAAATCCTACCTGCCTCCTGGCCAAGAAACCAAAATATAAAACAGAAGCAATACTGTAACAAAGTCAATAAAGACTTTAAAAATGGTCCACGTCAAACAAACAAAAAAACCTTAAAAAAGAACCCCCAAAACATATTCTCTGCTTCTAAGAATCCCAGTTCTACTTAAATATTAGGCTAGGATTCCTAGAAGCCATGGATGGTAGAGCAACCCCCGGTGGTCATATGTCCCAGGCTCAGTTCAAGGGGTGAGGGGGGAGTTTGCTAGGAGGTCTCTAGGAAATAGCTGCCTCCTTGATAAGAAAGCAGGAGAATTCTTTGTCCCCTACCCCTCAGCATCTTGCATTTGAATACAGTCAGCAGAGGATGCGATTCTCAGAGCTACCACAGCCATCTTGTGATTGTGAGGGGAGAAAGAAGAGGGCTGACATGCTCAGATATCTGAATCAGCGCCGGAGGCCATCTACCGCCAGGCTACTTCTTGTGTAAGAAAGAACCAGTCCTCTTCCTTTAAACCACTTTGAAGGAAAGTTACAGGGCTCAAAATAGCCTGGAGTTAAAATTCCCCTCTGGGTCCTCCCCACCGTTCTATGCAAAACAAAGAACTCTCTCACCCGAAGGCAAGAAAAATGGACATTAAGGTTGATTATGCCTAGCTCCCAGCCAGTCCAGCCTCTGGCCGATCTCCAGAATTCCTTGCCCCAGCCATTTAAGAGATAACTACTCCGAACAACCTTGGAGAAGAATAGACCCCCTTAAGACAGTAGATTTCCACATATATACTTACTCTTTTCTTGGGTTAGGGCAGCAGCTCGGTGGCTCAGACGGTAAAAGCATCTGCCTACAATGTGGGAGACCAGGTTCCATCCCTGGGTCAGGAAGATCCCCTGGAAAAGGAAATGGCAACCCACTCCAGTAGTCTTGCCTAGAAAATCCCATGGATGGAGAAGCCTGGGAGGCTACAGTCCGTGGGGTCACAAAGAGTTTGACACGACTGAGTGACTTCACTTTCACTTTCACTGATCTGACTGCTGTCCCTTTTCGCCTCATTAAAGGTTATCTGTTCCTGTGAAGTGCCCGTCTTGTTCTTTTTCTGAACCTCGCCTTCTCTAACTCCCTTACCCTACATTTTTTGGTGCCGAAACCCGGGAGGGTTGAGATTCCTTCTCGTTCTCCACAGCCAGCTCTTCTGAGTGTGGAAGCCTGCCGACGAGCTCACTTCCCACCTGGGCTTTCAAGACCTCCTCAAGAGGACGCCCTGTACCTTTGTGAGCGGTACAAGTCCTGTGTAAGGGCTTTATTGGTTTTCCACGTAACCAGAGGAATATTGGTCTCTCTCTCTTCCTCTTTTCTCTACATTTTCTTTTCTGCGAGACCAACCAACTCCAGGACAGAGGCCTTTTGCCATTCGACCTCCCTCCATCCACCACGAATTCTCGCCTGACCCAGTAGCCCAGGTAAGCTTGGACGGTATTCTAGGGCAC
>NW_011482366.1:4275-6029 GCF_000754665.1 Bison bison bison
AATGGCACTCCTAGGGAGAGATTTGTTATCCAAATTGGGGGTCTTTATTACCATATCCCCCCTTGATACAGTCTCTATATTCTGCATGCAGATGGCACCTGGACCGTCCCTCTCCCTCACCCCTGACCTTCCCTTGGATCTACCCACCTTAGACCCCCAAGTCTGGGACACTGATCACCCATCCATAGCCAAACATCATCCCCCAGTGCACATTACCCTAAAAGACCCCTCGACTATAATCACCCAACAACAGTACTCTCTTACCCTGAAGGCCCACAAGGGACTTAGTCTATCATAGACTGTCTTCTTCAAGCCTCTATCCTAATTCCTACCCATTCACCACACAACACCCCTGTTCTGGCAGTAAGAAAGGGACCAAACTCTTGGAGACTGGTCCAGGATCGGCAAAAAATCAATGAGGCTATCACGCCAACATTCTCAGTAGTCCCTAACCCTTACACCCTTCTGTCTGCCATACCCCTGACTGCAACCCACTTCACAGTATTAGATCTCAAAGACGCCTTTTTCACCATCCCCCTCCACCCCCTCTCCCAACCCCTTTTTGCCTTCACCTGGCAAGACCCCAAGACTCATGTTTCCCAATAACTAACATGGACAGTTCTCCCCCAGGGGTTCAGAGACAGTCCCCACTTTTTTGGTCCTTTTTTTTTTAACAAAAGGACCTACAGACACTCGACCTAGCCCCAAGTCATCTCCTCCAATATGTAGATGACCTCCTCCTTTGTAGCCCAAACCCAAAAACTCTGTCTCCAACATGCTGCCAGACTCCTTGGGGTCCTGGGATCCTGGGGTTATTGGGTGTCCCGATCCAAGGCCCAAATAGCCCAGACAAACGTCACCTACCTGGGGCTCCCCATATCCCATCAACAAAGAACTATTCCCCTAGATAGAATCCAGGCCTTAATTAACTGTCCACTTCCAAAAACAAAAAGGGAACTCCTGCCTATCCTCGGCCTCCTCAACTTTTTCCGTATCTGGATCCCTAATGTCTCCCTCATTGCAAAGCTGCTCTATGAGGCTACTAAAGGATGTCTGGATGAGCCCCTCTTTAACTCCTCCTCACTGGCCAGTCCTATTCACCAGCTCACCCGGAGCCTCCTCCGAGTGCCAACTCTCCACCTGCCAGATCACACCAGACCATTCTTTCTCTTTGTCCATTCCAACCAAGGACAGGCCCTGGGACTTCTATGTCAGTGGGCCCGAGACACCTGGGCTCCCAAAGCCTATCTGTCAAAACAGCTTGACATGTTGACCAAGGGGTGGCCTCCCTGCATACAGGCCATGGCTGCTATCGCAGCCCTCGTACCCAAAGCAAATAAACTCTCTAGGCATGCCCCTTTAACAGTCTGTTCTCCACACGCCTTCTGAGACTTACCATCACCTCGGGCTTTCCTCTCTCTTCCCCCTTCCAAGGTACAGGTCCTACATGCCTTTCTCCTCAACCCTCGGCTCTCATTTTCCCTCTGCTCTCCCCTTAACCCTGCCAGCTTATTACCCACATCCTCTACAACAGACCCTCTCCTACATAGCTGCAGCCTAACAGTAGATCTTACCCAAAACCCCTTTTAATATTTAACAAATCAGCCTATCCTAGACCCAGACACTCCACACTGGTTCATTGATGGCAGCTCTCAAAAATATCCACCCTTCGTGGCAGGATATGCCATCATCCAGGGGGACCTTTGTCACAATCACGGGACCCAGACAATTGAAGCTTTACCTCTGCCACTTCA
>NW_011482366.1:8746-9119 GCF_000754665.1 Bison bison bison
CTAGTCCCAACTACACTGGTCTTACAAACTCCGCTCCCTCCTTCTGTTCCACTTGGGTTCTCTGGAACAGCACAAATAATTGCACCAACCTGGAAATCTTCATTCTCTGCGGGACCCATGCATATTCATGTCTCCCCCTTGACCCCCCTGGACTTTGCATCTTGGTCTTCCTGACCCCGAGAACAAATAGTCTACCCCTGGGGAACTTTCCCACAGGAAAAGATGAGCTGTCATAGCCCCCCTCCTGATTGGGACCAGCATAGCAGCAGCCCTAGGCACTGGGATTGGGGGCATCTCGACCTCGGCCCATTTTTACTACGACAAGCTGTCCCAAGAACTTAATAAGGATATTCATTTCAGTCCAAAGACAAAT
>NW_011482366.1:9219-10522 GCF_000754665.1 Bison bison bison
ACTGACCCCTATCAGGTCTCCCTCACAGGGCCTACCTCCTTGAAATTCACCCGGCGACAACCTCTGTCAACCATCCAAGAAGACACGGAATGACCTGGACACTCTTCAAGCTACAACTGTTCCTGACCCAACTATTACAAGACCTCTGGACCAGCGCCCCGACAGGAACCTCCTTCGAAGACCTGACCACGCTGGTGTCTCAACTGTGGCTTCAGGGAACCTTCTACAACCTGACTCCAGATGAAATTGATTTCTTTACTTTCATTCTCTACATCATTCTTCATCCTAATGAACACTGTTCCTCCTCAGATTCAAGCAACCACCAACTTGGGGCCTTCCACCCCTCGCCCTGACTGGCCTCTCCCTGTCTCTCTAACGATAACTGCACTCTTAATCTTAGTCCTTGCTATAGGCCTAATAACTGTCTTCCCTCAGGACTGGCCACCTATCCTTTGTCTCTTCATCGGTATCGCCTGCATTGTTAGCTGTGTTCTACTCCTAGGTGCTATTTCCTCCACACTGCCTAACTAACAGACCCATGACTCCCCTGTTCCTTATCCTTGCTGCACTCCCCAGCCTTCTGGCTAGTCCCTGTCCCTGCTCAGACATTTATCCCTATGTTCATTCCTCATGTTACATAATATGGCTACAAGACCATGCACCATGAACCTCAGGGCGGCAGGTGGTGGGAGGGAAGTCCAAATCCCTACTCACTGTTAAAAGTACAAAAGAGAGGGAGTTTCGTGAGCACCTGCCATAAGTCAAATGGAAGAAACATATGTTTCTATCCCATTACCCACCGCTGCTGCTGCTGCTAAGTCACTTCAGTCGTGTCCAACTCTGTGTGACCCCATAGACGGCAGCCCACCAGGCTCCCCTGTCCCTGGGTTTCTCCAGGCATGAACACTGGAGTGGGTTGCCATCTCCTTCTCCAATATGAAAATGAAAAGTGAAAGTGAAGTCGCTCAGTGATGTCCGACTCTTAGCGACCCCATGGACTGCAGCCCACCACACTCTTCCATCCATGGGATTTTCCAGGCAAGAGCACTGGAGTGGGGTGCCATTGCCTTCTCTGCCATTATCCACTGGAGGTACTCAAATGGGGCAGGGTTCTAGATCAAAATTGGGAAAAGAAACAAGAACAAGTTATAAAGAACATCATTTCCTGGTTACAGGTGACCCCTGAGCCTTATAAACGCCTAGACCTCCTTTCCCAATTACAGCCCCTCCTAAAACCTCCCTCTGGCAACCAACACCTTGCCCGCCTTCTCAACTCTTCCTTCCAATTCTTCCAGTACACACA
>NW_011482366.1:10622-12022 GCF_000754665.1 Bison bison bison
AGATCCCCTGGAGGAGGGCATGGCAACCCACTCCAGCATTCTTGCCTGGAGAATCCCCATGGACAGAGGAGCCTGACGGGCTGCAGTCCATGGGATCACAAAGTTGGACACAACTGAATGACTCAGCACACAAGACCCTCTCCGGCATACAGAGATTTCCCTCCCTGCCACACCCCTCCCAGCAAGCTCTGCACCTCCCCTCCTTCTTTGCTCCCACAGTCATATCTGTTCATGTTCTTTATCCCACTTGATTATTCATATTCAAATCTCATCTTTCCTTTCGAGTCACCAGCCCTTGAGGACAAGACCTTAGTGTGTTCTTCCTCTGATACAAGTGATCTTTTAAAAGTGCTTCTGAAACTTTAATGTGCTTACAAATCACCTTAGGATCTTGTTTAAAATGCAGATCCCTGGGCCCCAACCACAGAGCTTCTGATTCAGTGGGCCTGGGGGTGGGGGCAATAATCTGCATCTCAAATAAGCTCCCAGATGATGCTGAAGCACAACCCAGGTCTGCTTTTTGAGGAAATACTGCTCTGTGGCACTGTGTACCTTTTGTATTATACTTGTCACACATTAGTTCTTATTGTTAACCTTCGTACTGCATTCTTAGTAGTTTTGTGAACCTCCTGAGGATAGGCACCTTGTTTTAAGCTCCATGAGACCTCCAGAGCACCTAACACAGTGGCACTCCACAACTTCTATTGAGAAACTGAATGGAATGAATGAGTGATGGAGTGAAGTGAATACAGCTGTTCATCTTCAGGTCTGGTTTCTCACTCCCAGCAGTGATAAATATGAGACAAGCTAGTACCTTAACTGACATTTCTGCAGAAAGAATCACAGCTTCAGAATTCTAATCAATAAAATACAGCTAAGAGTGTTTTCTTTAACATTGGACCCCATGACAATGTGGAGGTGCCAGGATTTCACCCCTGATTTCTGTTGCATGAAGTCATATATTTTTATGAGTCACATATTTTCCATTACACAGTCTGACCCCTTCAGTTCTCTGAGGCAAGAAGTACCTCTTAAAATAATCTAATAAGTAAATAAATTTTATTCCAAGCAAAGCCTCTCTGTCACACATACAGATATCCCTCAATATTCATGGGGAATCGACTCTAGGACCTCCCATGGCTACCAAAATCCAAGGATGATCAAGTTCCTTACTGTCAGCTCTCCTTAAAAGCAGACATGGAGGCCGTGGATACACAAGGCTCACTGGATGCACTATCTAGCTGGAAAACAGTGTCCAGAGGGGTGGGAGTGCTTAGAGATTTCTTCCTGGAACCTATAATTGTTGAATTGTTGCAAGGAACATGAACATGAACATTCTGATTTTGTTCTCATGGCCTTGTTCTCAGTAAGTCCCTCAGGGAGTAAATCTCTGGTATCAG
>NW_011482366.1:13861-15538 GCF_000754665.1 Bison bison bison
TGTCCGACTCTGTGTGACCCCATAGATGGCAGCCCACCAGGCTTCCCTGTCCCTGGGATTCTCCAGGCAAGAACACTGGAGTGGGAAATGCAGAATCTTGGGCCTTACCCCAGATCTAGTGAGCCAGAACCTGCATTTTTTATAAGATTCCGAGGTGATTCCTATGCATGTTAAAATTTGAGAAGCACTGGGTAGATGATAAGGAAACAGTCTCTGAACCCAAAGTGCTTGAATCCTAGCTCTATTGGTTATCAGCTGTGAGCCCTTGGTAAGGAACTGAACCAATCTGTGCCTCAGTTTCTTATCCATAAAATGGAGATGATAATAACTCCACTCCTAGGGCTGTTGAGAAGAGTAGATGAATGAATGCATGTAAAGAGCTTAGAAAAGGGGACAGTGCCTAAGTATTCATTAGGGCTGTTGTGATAGCTGATGACTAATTAAGTTTTAAACACCGAGTGCAATAAATAACAATTGTTAGCTGTACTGGACAAAATACTGTTGGCTACTGGCAGGAAGGTGAAGGTGAAGCCGCTCAGTCGTGTCCAACTCTTTGCGACCCCGTGGACTGTAGCCTACCAGACTTCTCCATCCATGGGATTCTCCAGGCAAGAATACTGGAGTGGGCTACCATTTCCTTCTCCAGGGGATCTTCCCGACCCAGGGATCGAACCTGGGTCTCCTGCATTGGAGGCAGACGCTTTAACCTGTGAGCCACCAGGAAAGACCACTGGCAGGAAACAGATGATTAAAAAATTGACCCTGACCTCATGACACTTCTGAAGTGGTGGTACTAATTCTATTTATATGTAGTACCCACTTAAACATATCACAAGTAACAGTCTTTCAGACAAATACCGTATGATATTACTTACATGTGGAAATCTAAGATATGATACAAATGAACTTCCCTACAAAGCAGAAACAGGCTCACAGACATAGAGAACAGACTTGTGGTTGCCAAGGGGGAAGGGATGGGGAAGGGAAGGACTGGGAATTTGGGGTTAGCAGATGCAAACTACTATATATACAATGGATAAACAACAAGGTCCTACTATATAGCACAGGGAACTATATTCAATATCCTGTGATAAACCAAAATGGAAAAGAATATGAGTAAGAATGAATATCTATGTATAATTGAATCACTTCACTGTAGAGCAGAAATTAACACAATATTTTAAATCAACTATACTTCAATAAAGCAAATTTAAAAAAAAAGGAACTGTCTTTCAGAAGTGCCCATCCAATGGTAGTCAAGGCATCTCTGCTCTCTGCTACAGCCTGGAGTTTAAATGATGGATCTCAATTGTAATACATGAGTCAAACTTGAATTAATACTGCTCCAGACACCATGGAGTGACTAATATGGTGGAAAAAAAAGCCATATTCCTTGACTTCCTCATTTTAAGCCATTCCCATAAAAATTTCTCCCTGCAATTTATAAAGCTGACAGCATGTGAAAGAGCCCTAGCTAGTAAGTCCTGTGGGAACAAGTTGATTCTGCCTGATTCTGCCTGATGAAAGGGGCTGAGCTGATTCTACATATCTGCACCATCTCCTAGGATGTTTCCCGTGTGTGTGTGTGTGTGTGTGTGTGTGTGTGTGTGTGCTCAGTTGCTCAGGCATGTCTGACTCTTTGCAACCCCATGAACTGTAGCCTGCCAGGCTCCTCTG
>NW_011482367.1:0-938 GCF_000754665.1 Bison bison bison
CCCACCACACGTGTGCCTCTGAGAGTCAGCCTTGGAGGGTCTCCAGAGCTGCTGGCGTGGGGCCCCTCCACTGACTGGAGCCCACTGCCCACTTCGGGGAGGCTCGGAGCCCGGGCTTCGCCAGCCGGTGAAATCTTTCCCTCCTTTGACGCTCACCGTGCAGTCCATTTGTCCCGCTCGCTGTCCTTCTGAGGGTCTGTGCTCAGCGTCCTGATAGGAAGAACTATCCGGCGCTGCGGGCGTGGAGGCCTTGCGCAGCATTCTGGGGCTGGAGCGCGTCTTCGCGCTCGTAGACGTACGTAACTTTCCAGTAGGAAACAAAGATGCCCCGGTCCGCGGTCACCTGGAGACAGAGTACAGAGAGACAGCGGCGCGTCCGGAAGCTTCTGGAGCTGTCGCGTGGTGGGCGAACTGTCACGACTCCTAGGCTCCAGGGTAGGGTTTCATATTATTTCATCGTGATAGAAGTTTTACTTTTAATGTTTTCTCTGGAAAGTCCCAGAAGAAGCCGCTTTTCAAAAATGGATATTATCAAGGTTATGAGGCTGTTTTGAGTTTTTTTGGGTTTTGTGTGTCTGTGGATAACAGGTCTGGATTGAATTGTGGTTTAGGCATGAGCAGTGGTTTCTCTCCTTAATGAATCTCTCACATGCCATCTTATTTCCCCCCATTTGTAACTCTAATCTTCCGTTGACTGGAATTTTGACCCGAGTCTCCGAGAAGTGATTACAGGAAGGCCAGTGAAGAAAGAAATCCTTGAGGCTTGGTTATGGGTCTCAGTCCAGTAGCAATTTAGGGGACGCTGACGTGACCTGAGCAGGCGGGAGGGTGGGGTGACCAGGGTTTAAAGACCGTTTATGATACTGAGGGCCTCTCAGGTGAGGCTGGTGGGAAAGAACCAGCTGCCAATGCAGAAGACACTAGAGAGGTGGGTTTGA
>NW_011482367.1:4795-5716 GCF_000754665.1 Bison bison bison
TTTCCTGGGCTCTGGCATGCAGTCGTGACTGGCACGTCACCATCAAACCCTGAAACTGTGCCACCCTCTGAACACGCAGAGGCCTGGACCAGGGCACTGCCCGAGGGTAGGCACACAGATGGAGGTTCCTGTGTGCATGAGCACAGAAGCTAAGGGCTGGGAGCCTGGCTCGAGTGCAGCCCGGGAGACGGACGGGGCCTTCACGAGGGGCTTCCTCGTCTCCTGTGGATAGGAGGTGCGGTGCAGAGCGGCCTGGGCTGTGGGGACGCTTGTCCTGAGACTCTCACCCATGAGACTGAGACTCTGCAGGCAGGAAGGGGCTGCCCCGCACTGCCTGCTCTTGGAGGGGCAGCCTCGGTGTGTGAGCCGAGCAGAACGCTGGCCAGTCATCTCAGGTTCATCTTTGTTAGAACTGGAACACAGTTTTATTTCACTTTTAAAAATTCTGATAAAATATATATTAAGTAACACGTGACTGTGTTAACCATTTTTAGGCACATAGTTCACTGGCATTAAGTACATTCACGATATTGTACAAGCATCATCACCATCATCTCTAGAAGGTGTTCGTCTTCCTAAACTGAGACTCTGTCCCCATTAAACACTCATTCCCCATTCCCACTCCCCGCATCCCAGCACCCACCCTTCTACTCTCTTTCTCCATGGATCTGACTCTAACAGCCTCGTCTAAGTGGAGTCACACGGTGTTTGTCCTTTTGTGACTGGCTTATTTCATTGAGTGTAGTGTCCCCAAGGGTCGTCCTTGATGTCACCTGTGGCAGACTCTCCTTCCTTTTCAGGGCTGAATAATATTCCACTGTGTGTGTGGACCACATTTCACATGTCCATTCGTGGTTTATGGACCCTTGGTTGCTCCTGCTTTGGGGCTGTTGTGCTTTGCGCAAAGTGAGAGTGTTAGTT
>NW_011482367.1:5816-6616 GCF_000754665.1 Bison bison bison
AATCCATAGGTGCCACTGGACTTGGCTGACCCAGTGTCCTCCTGCAAGAGGCAGTGACGTCCAGTGCAGGTTCCCGCCCTTTCGAGGAGGCTGACCTGTGCGTGGTGATTGCGTTCTGCCCGGGTGACCTTCTGCGTCTCTTCTAAGAGTAATGGATGTTTGTTCATCTGTCACCAATTAGCCTTTATAGTCTTTACGGAGACACAGAACCATGTTCTTGTTCTCATGTTCTCTGATCACATGTAGAAAACATTCCTCTGCTTCCTTTGACTGTCCTTTGACACATGTGAGCAGCAGGCCCCTCCCTCATGTAGGCGCAGGGGTGATGGAAGTGTTTTACCCCAGGCTCAAAATCCCAGAATTGCCATGTTATAATTTGCATCGTGATTGTGTATTAGGTCATAAGGCAAACAGAATGTACACGGCAACATCTCTTATTGTGCAGCTTGGAAAATGTCCGTTATGAAGTGTAGGGTGGAGGGTTTCCAAGGCCTCAGGTTTGGGAGGTGCAGTCACAGGATCTGTGGTGTGCAGTCTGGTAAAGGCTCTGAGAAGTCCTACAGGCAGACTCCAGCTTCTCTGCATCACCTGTGGGTGCCCTCTCAAGCACCGTCAGAAAATGCCTCCGCTGCTGCTAGAAGTGAATGCATCTTAAAGACACAGGCCTGCAGGGGAGCACAGTCCAGCAGGTTCCATTTATGGGCCATTCTCTTCCCATCAGTTCATGGCAAATGGATGGGGAAACAGTGGAAACAGTGACAGACTTTATTTTGGGGGGCTCCAAAATCACTGCAGATGGT
>NW_011482367.1:6716-7819 GCF_000754665.1 Bison bison bison
ATGGGATTTCCCCGGCAAAATACTGGGGTGGGTTGCCATTCCCTTCTCCAGGGGATTTTCCCGACCCAGGGATCGAACCCAGGTCTCCTGCATTGCAGGCAGATTCTTTACCGTCTGAGCCGCCTGGGTTTGCACAGAGACATAAAATACCTGTCTGTGCCCCTGTGTTCACTTCTGCTGTTGATGGACCTACTCCTTAGGAATCCATAGGTGCCACTGGACTTGGCTGACCCAGTGTCCTCCTGCAAGAGGCAGTGACGTCCAGTGCAGGTTCCCGCCCTTTCGAGGAGGCTGACCTGTGCGTGGTGATTGCGTTCTGCCCGGGTGACCTTCTGCGTCTCTTCTAAGAGTAATGGGTGTTTGTTCATCCGTCACCAATTAGCCTTTATAGTCTTTACGGAGACACAGAACCATGTTCTTGTTCTCATGTTCTCTGATCACATGTAGAAAACATTCCTCTGCTTCCTTTGGCTGTCCTTTGACACATGTGAGCAGCAGGCCCCTCCCTCATGTAGGCGCAGGGGTGATGGAAGTGTTTTACCCCAGGTTCAAAATCCCAGAACTGCCATGTTAAAATTTGGCTCAAAATCCCAGAACTGCCATGTTATAATTTGGCTCAAAATCCCAGAACTGCCATGTTAAAATTTGGCTCAAAATCCCAGAACTGCCATGTTAAAATTTGCATCGTGATTGTGTATTAGGTCATAAGGCAAACAGAATGTACACGGCAACATCTCGTATCGTGCAGCTTGGAAAATGTCCGTTATGAAGTGTAGGGTGGAGGGTTTCCAAGGCCTCAGGTTTGGGAGGTGCAGTCACAGGATCTGTGGTGTGCAGTCTGGTAAAGGCTCTGAGAAGTCCTACAGGCAGACTCCAGCTTCTCTGCATCACCTGTGGGTGCCCTCTCAAGCACCGTCAGAAAATGCCTCCGCTGCTGCTAGAAGTGAATGCATCTTAAAGACACAGGCCTGCAGGGGAGCACAGTCCAGCAGGTTCCATTTATGGGCCATTCTCTTCCCATCAGTTCATGGCAAATGGATGGGGAAACAGTGGAAACAGTGACAGACTTTATTTTGGGGGGCTCCAAAATCACTGCAGATGGT
>NW_011482367.1:9682-11482 GCF_000754665.1 Bison bison bison
CCCCCAGGTGCCAGCTGCCCCCCGCCCAGCCTGCCGCCAAGACGGTCTCCGAAGTCCCGGGCTCCTCCAGGCTCTCGTTTATCTGATGGTGCTCTTCCTCGGAGACCCTGGTAGACTATGGCCCAGCCCAAGTGCGACAAAGCGAAAGGCCAGATTGGCAAACTTCCCCGGAGCACGTCGCCCTAGAACTTCTGAGAGTCCAGCAGCTGGGGCTTCTGTGTCGCTTGTTTAGCGAGTCGGTGTTGGCCGTGCTCTTAGAAAAGGCCATCGTTTAGATCCACAGTCGCCCCGGTTTCTGATTTGAGTCAGACGAAGCAAACAGCATCCTCCTCTGAAGACGCCACTTCACCTCATATCGTTCACGTTCTTTCAAGATGGTTAGACTGATGTTGAAACGGAGAGAACTGGTTTAGCTTCTCCTCTGTTCTGATTCATTTATTATTTAAAAAGTGACCGTTTGACAAGAAGCCCCAGAGTTGGTCCCGATTAGAACGTTGAGTCAACTTTTGAAAATCCTTTGGACCACAGTAAAGGTGATGCAGACAGGTGACCTTGAGGTCAGGAGTTGGACCACGTGTCGCTGTCTTGCTCAGCAGTGACGGACCCGGACAGTTTGCCTCGGGGTCACCTGTCAGGAAGTGCGACCTTCCACGGCAGCCTGAGCTGGGATGACTGCAGTCCAGGAGCCCTGGCCCAGCCACAGGTGACTTGAATAAGTCACTTCACCTCTCTGGGTTTCAGGTTTCTCGTTTTCAAAATCAGGATGTTGACCTTGACTTTTCCCAGCATTTTGGTCCTAAAATTTTATGAAAAATAAGACACTGGGATATTATTTTTAATTACTGCCCTTGAGTACATCCTTGCTATTTGCAGGGACGTTACCAGCTATCTTTGTTTACTCATCAAAACAATAAAGTAACAACAAAGCTTGTTCTGCTTCCGTGGTTATGCTTTCCTTCCATGTATCTGAAGTCTTCTGAATACCTGGCAAGACAGATGCTGTAACCTCTAACAATGTAGTATAAACCAGAGAATTGTTTGTGTTTGCATAGAGGAGGGCTGTCTCTTTGAGTGATGGTTGGGGAAAGAGCATGAGTTTCAATCAGACGTGGATTTATAACCTTGTGAGAAACCATCTGACTTTGGTCTTGTTGCTTCCTCTCATCCTCAGTTTCCTCATCTGTAAAGTGGGCTCACTGGTCATAAAGCCTGAGTTGTACGGCTGTTCCAATACCTGAATGAGATGCTTAGTCAAAGTAGCCAACAGGACGCATAGACCTTGGCAGGTATTCAACGAACGTTGAGACGATGCTTAATTTACATAACAGATTTGTTCTATTAAGAAAAAAATGTTCGTTGTTTTAAGTAAACTTCTCATGCCCAATATTCTATGGGTTTTTATAATAAATTAGAATTCTCTTTCCCTTGGGGAAAATGACTGATAATGAAAAATGCGGCAGACACTTAAAAACCATATTGCCTACACGGACGTCGTAAGCTGTTTGTTCATTGTTTGAATCTTCTTGGAAGGAATAATTGCAGAGAGGAGGAGGGGTGGACACAGGCAGACACGTCCGCTTCTGGGTGGCGGCTCCAGCTGCCATCCTGCCCCTCCGAGGACATCAGCTTGGAGACTGAAGACGCAGTCCCTTTCTTCCAGGAACTGTCCGTCCAGTCCCGGGGTCTGCAGACTGTCCCTGTGCAGGGCTGAATATCAGACGTTCTCTGCTTGGCAGGCCGTGTGGTCTGTGTTGCCACCACACCGCTCTGCGCACACACTTGTGCACAAGCAGAATCAGG
>NW_011482368.1:0-236 GCF_000754665.1 Bison bison bison
GTCCATGGGATTTCTCAGGCAAGAATACTGGAGTGAGTTGCTATTTCCTTCTCCAAGGGATCTACCCAACCTAGATATGGAGCCTGGGTCTCCTGCATTGGCAAGCAAGTGGGCAGGATTAGGGAAAACCAAAAATGGATGGTAAAATACCTCCTGATTAGCAGTACTGGGAGACATTAGCACCCCTAAGCCTGAAGGGACAAGTGGAGGGAGCGGTTCCCAAAAACTATGGAAAC
>NW_011482368.1:4271-5000 GCF_000754665.1 Bison bison bison
GGAGAATCCCAGGGACGGGGGAGCCTGGTGGGCTGCCGTCTACGGGGTCACACAGAGTTGGACACGACTGAAGCGACTTAGCAGCAGTAGCAGTAGCAGTCAAAGTCATAATCTGATAACCTTAAAAGATTGTGGCTATTTCCTTTTCCCTGGTCGTGGTCCCCTAGCAAATGACCACAGGTCCCAGTCTGAGGAAGGACTTAGAAGATGTTCAGATTACATCTATGATAGCATTGCAGCAGGATTCTTTCTCAAAGAGATCTCGCCTCCCTCTTAATCAAGGGGCCCCAGATCAGTGAACTGGCTTAGTAGATCTGGGAACAGAGTCAGGGTTCAGGAGTCTGCAAAAATTCTGCCCATCAGGCCTATAACGTTTCTGCTTCTATAAGTCACCTAGGGTATTTCATAAACAATCATCCACTCCAACAGATGGAGGTCAAAACAGTCTGATACCACTCTATCTTCATGCTTTATTATGTTAATTGCACTCTATCTTCATGCTTTATTATGTTAATTGCACCCACCTTAGTTCTGCCAGTTAAGTGCCATCACTTGCACTCTACCACTTGGATCCTATTACTCCTACGGAAATCAGGGAGCCCAGTTCCACTGGAGCATCTCTTGCCATCATCTCTGACCTACAGAGGATATTCTGCAGAGCTTTTCAGCAATGCTAGCATTCATCTCACCAATGTATATCTTGAAGCCTCAGTATAGAGTGTCCTCCCA
>NW_011482368.1:5100-5968 GCF_000754665.1 Bison bison bison
GCTCTAACTCTTCAACAATTTAATCACTCCCTGAGCATAAGCTGCATAAGCTGCAGCTCCAGGAGAATAAAGACTCCTTTAAAATGGGGCTCTTGGATTTTCTGCCATGATCTGAGTTGTGCATTCAAGGCTTTCCATTTGTCCTCTTTTTCTGTGTGAGCTCTCTACAAGCATCAGAAGCAGTTAGCCCGAGCCACATCCATCGCAATCATCATTGTCGCCATAGGGACTAAGTGCTCCAACCACTTGATTTCCGAAAGCTTTGCCCTCCACTTGTATTTCATTTCAAGCCACCGTGGGTGATAATTTGAGTAATCATCATTCAGTGCATGCCACGCATTTCAAGTGTCCTATTTCCCTCTAGAAAAGAGGTGGTCACAGATTGCATGCTTTAGGAGGCTGAAGCTGAAACTGAGTTAGGCGTGCCAACGGGTTACTGGAGAGCAAAACCTGTAAAGGAAATGAGGAGGTGGGAGGATGAGGCAGACAGCAGAGGTGGGCAAAGCAAACCCAGATGCGAAGGATGTATTGATTCCATTAAAGACAACTCACAGTCCCGTCCAAGATGGAGGGGCTCCAATGTAATCAACTTGCCATAAGGTGGATGGCTAGTGCCCCTCGGTCTCTGGTGCTGTCACCATGGTTCTCTTCCCTTCGCTTCTTGGGCACTCAGCAGTGACAGGAGCTAAGTCAGCCTTGGGGAGGTGAAACCCCTCTGTTGGGCCCAGGTCTAGCCTCCCTCCCTTGTGGCATAACCACCTTTTCATGGGCCCATTGCACTAGTGGTAATGGCTAAGGAGAAAGGTTGGCTGATCTACCTGGATGGGGAGTTTTTTTGTTTTTAAGGGTTTAAAAAAACTTTTTTTAG
>NW_011482368.1:7263-8579 GCF_000754665.1 Bison bison bison
TCAGCTCTATGTATGAGACTGCACTTATAGCAAATTCCAGGTGATGAGGATGTTGCTGGTCTGGAGACCACACTTTGAGAACTGCTACCCTAAGAATTAGAAGTGGTTACTAAGCTGAGGTACTTCAGCAACCTGCATCAGAATCACCTGGATTTCTGGCCTCATGGGGCTTACATTAACGTGGAGAAGTGATATAGCAAATAAACAGATAATCTCATATAAAGCTGAGCAAGGGAATGGAGAGTGATGGGGCATGCTATCTAAGACAGGCAGGTCAAGACAGTCCTCTTTAAGTAGGTAACATTGGACAGAGACCTTAGTGAAAGAAGAGAGCAGGCTATTAATATGTAAATATTAATTAATACTAATATGTTAATATCTGAGAGAAGAGTATTCCAGGCAGAAAGAACAGACAGTGAAAAGACCAAGAGGTGGGAATGTTCTTGGTGTGTGTTCCTGGAAAAAATCAAAGCCAAGAATTTGACTCTGTTCTTTCTAGTTCTTTGTGTTCTTCCTTTTCCAGGGCAATAAGTGTCAGTTATTCTCTATCATACATACCAGGTTATACAATACACACTGTTCTGCATTTTCCCATAATAATAAATCATGAGCATTCTTTCATGCCATTACATTTAAGATCAGCAGTAGGGGAGAAATCATACTATAAATCTGTAATTACAAATGGTGAGAAGTCCTAGTGAGACAGAGCAGACACTGTTGTTCATCTAACCCAATTCCCACTCTAGCCAGAATGTTAGCCAATAAGGCAAAGTGGCTTGTGGTAAGCAAATATTGGCCCTCCCCCAAGCACACACATCACATCCTAATCCCCAGAACCCATGAATATGTTAGGTTACATGGCAAAGGGGAATTAAGGTTGCAGATGGAATTAACCTTGCTAATTAGTTGACCTTAAAACAGGGAGCTCATGCTGGGTTATCCAGGTGGGACAATGTAATCACAAAGATCTGAGGGCCAGGGTCAGAGAAGGAGATGTGATGACAAAAACAGAAGTCAGCATTGTGATCACTGGCTGTGAAGATGACAGGGCACCCTCTAGAAGCTGGAAAAGGCAAAAAACACAAACAGACACTTTCCCTAGAGCCTCCAGAAAGAATGCAAACGTGCCAACACTGTCTTTTAGCCTAGACCCTTCCAGACTTTAGACCTTCAAAACTATAAGGTAATCAATTTGTTTTAAGTCACTGAATTTGCAGAGATGTGTTACAGCAATCGAAGGACATCCCCAAGCCTTGGCCCGAGGGACAGAGAAGGCTACTGGACACGTCCTCCTTCACCAGTGGCTACAGACATGT
>NW_011482368.1:9077-10667 GCF_000754665.1 Bison bison bison
CGGGGGTGGGGAGGGATGAATTCCCAGTGTATACAGCATCAGTGGACTGCAGTACCAAACCTCCTATTTTAAAGTCTGAAAGAAGAAATCTTCCATCTTCCAGCCCCTTGGCAGCCAGTACACAGAGAAACATTCTTACCACAACCAGAAAAAGGATACATAAAAGGAAAAGATTGATACTCTGTATTAATACACCTCCCCCAATCCCCTGGGTATTCATTGTTTCCATCTGGGCTAAGGACTTCTTACTGCAAGCACCTGACTCTCTGCTTGAGGAATTCTGGCCACGGGAGGGTGTCTAACCAGTGTACACAGCAAACCAGGGGTAGCAGGGAGTTAAGGTCCATAGGAGCAACTCTCAAACCATGATGGACACAAGTGGGGGGAAACTGTCCCAGCTTCCCTGTTCCCTGGGTGAAAAACTCGGAGGCATGTTCTATTTAGTCTTTCTGAGGTCCCCATGGAAACCAGTCCCAATTGCCCACAGCACTAACCTGCTCATTAACAGACCTGGTATTGTTTTTCAAGTCTTCCATGTCTCACTTCCCTCACTCCCCTCCATAGCTTCCTGGGATTATCTTCCAAGTAGCCTGGTCTCAAATACTTCTCTCAGGCTCTATTTCACCCAAAGTAAGACAGTTCATACAGAAGTAGTCCTTTGAAATAGACCTTCAGGATGATTCTGGAATTGGATCACTTGTAGAACATATGAACAGGAAGACCTCATTACTAGCGCTGGTAATCCCTTGTGTGTGGTCAGGCCACTCAAGACGGCTGGTCTCCATTGACTAAGGTATGTACATTTCTGGAATAATACAAAGTAAAGACTGAGAAATGAAAATAATTAATAAAAAAAAACCTATACAGCATAAATAAATGTCTTCCTAATGAAGAAAAAAAAAAAAGATTGCTGTTCTCTTGCTCTCTGTACATCCCTGTGAAACCAGGGCCTGCTTCACCAATACCTACTCATGTGACTGACCTTCCTATGTACTTGCCCCAGAACCCAGCTAGTGACTTTTCTTATCAAAGGGGCAGTAAGGGGCAAGCCCTCTTCTGGTTTTCCTGGCAACCAAAGAGCCCACCTGATGTCAATCCCCCTATAACTGGCAATCTCCCCCTCCCCCATAAGCAAAGACTGTTGCCACGTCCTGCCTACCATCCGCTCCACACAAGGACGGGATGTGGCTCCAAGACCTTGCTTCAGAAGGGTAAGCTCCCCCACCCATTAAAACCATTGATGTCTCTGTCGCTGACTCGGGGCTCTTTCTTCAGTCTTGAAACTGGGCAAGTACAGGCCTTGTAGGCCTTGAGGGTGTAGCCCAACACTTGGCATGTTGTTGGATCACAAACGGTGCGACTCCCACCCATGCTGAATTGGGATAGGGTAGCAATGGAAGGAAATGCACTGGTTTGTGCAATAGCTTTAGCACTTGAAAAATGGAAACGTTTTAAGAATCAGGGAGTTGGTTTGCTATTGTAATACCAATAGCTATTGCTATTTTAATAGCCTTAGAAACCCTAAAAGAAGCAAATGATAGGTCTGGGCAGCCAACTATTAAATTGAGGAACAGAAAGAATCCACCTGCA
>NW_011482368.1:12069-12884 GCF_000754665.1 Bison bison bison
GGTATTGCAGCAAAACTATGCAACAAATGTGCCCATGAAACAATAAAACAATGGTGATGTGAGCCCCACATCCTGCTCAGTGAGCTCAGTAAGTTAATGATCCCTAGGACATGCTCTCTGCACACATGAAAACAATAATTTGTGGACCTAGCTTGACCATGGAGGGACAAGAAAATTCCTCTGCCCAACCTGGAGGAAGAGCTGATGATAGAAGTATGACGTCTACTCAAGAAAAACAAAATTCTTCTCCCCCTCCCTACTTTTCCATTCTAAAACTGTAGCCCAGTAAGTTCTCAGGGCGTGACACCCCCTTGCCCGCCCTATTGTAAGCCTCACAAGTGTCCTAAGAAATCACTTATCTCTCACTTTGCCTCTCTGAATTCTTTCTGTACTGAGACATAAAGGACCAGGAGCTCTTCAGAGCCCTGGAAACACCAAACAGTTTCAGAATGGCTCCTTGATACTTGGAAACAACAAAGTCTATATAGTAAATGAAATGGAGTTGTTGGAACTGACTTGACAAGGTTTTGAGAGTCGAACCAAAAGCTCATAGAGGTGGGCAAACTAGAATGACTTTATTATGTAAGAAAACATACCAGTAGACCATGTCCCCAGGGCTACCCAGAGGACACTTCTTTTGTTAAGACAGTAAAAAAATGTGTTATTGGCATTGTTGAAAAACTCCATGGTGGCTACCTACTATGGCTCATGACATGGTAGATTTGTATGTAATTAGGCTCCTTCGGAGAAGGCAGTGGCACCCCACTCCAGTACTCTTGCCTGGAAAATCCCATGGACGGAGGAGACTGGTAGGC
>NW_011482368.1:12984-13579 GCF_000754665.1 Bison bison bison
AGGATTACCATAATGAAATACCACAGACATAGTAACTTAAACAATGGTCATTTATTTTCTCACAGTTCTAGAGGCTAGAAGTCCAAGATCAAATTGTTTCAGTGTCAATTTCTTCTAAAGCCTCTCTCCTCAGCTTACAGATAGCTGCCTTCTCACTGTGTCCTCAAAAGGTCACCCCTAAGTCTGTGTATTGTCTGTGTCTGAATTTCTTCTTCTTATAAGGACACCAGTTACATTGGATTTGAGCCTACCCAAATGGTAAATGACCTCATTTTACCTTAATTATCTCTTTAAAGGCTCTATCTCCAAATATGTCACATTCTGAGATGCTGGGGGTTTGGCCTTAAACATATGAATTTTGTGGGGATACATTTCAGCCCCTAACAGAACTCAAAAAGGTATTGCCTATAAAACTGAAAATACATATATATATAATAAGCCAAGAATACTTGAGCAGTAAACTGTCAGTTACCACAATGGAAAAATCATGATCCTTTATCTAGTTTCCATCTCCAAGCAGGTTCTCAGACCCAGAGCTGATCAACTGAAAATACGTAGTTATGAAGCCAGCATTTCTGCCTTATCAGGACCTAAG
>NW_011482368.1:14211-15273 GCF_000754665.1 Bison bison bison
GTTCCCCACAGCCATGCCTGCTCACTCATGCACCCTGCATTGGTTTCCATCCTTCCCCACCTCACTCTTCTATTTCTCTACCAAAGCTTCCTAGGATCACCCCCCAAATAGACTATTTGCACTTAAATCCTTACCTCAGGGTCTAATTCTGGGAAAGTTCAACCTAATGCATCCTCTTTTTAGACTCTTGTTTATACTAAAAAATGTACATATAGAGGGTTTTTGTTGCTGTCATTGTTGCTGGTTGTTACCAAAAAAATTGTGCCAAATACACTATTCCGCAATAATCTCTTTTCATTTTATGATGCTTTATGGAAATTCTTCCAGGTCAATACGTTGTTTATCTAATTAACATTTTAATAGCTGTGTCATATTCCATAATAAAGGCATATCATTTTTCTGTTGCTAAACATTCAGATAATTTCCAGATTTGCCTCCATAAACAATGCTGCCTAAGCATTCTTGGACTTTTAACCTAATGAATCAGTACTTCTATTTATATATGCTGCTGCTGCTGCTAAGTCGCTTCAGTCGTGTCTGACTTTGTGCGACCCCATAGACGGCAGCCCACTAGGCTCCTCTGTCCCTGGGATTCTCCAGGCAAGAACACTGGAGTGGGTTGCCATTTCCTTCTCCAATGCATGAAAGTGGAAAGTGAAAAGTGAAAGGGAAGTCTCTCAGTCGTGTATGACTCTTAGCGACCCAATGGACTGTAGCCTACCAGGCTCCTCCAACCATGTGATATGATAAACTCCAAAATTAAGGATTGCTAGGTCAAAAGGTATGTGTGTTTTTGTTTTTAAAACCTTCCTCCAAATTTCTCTCTAAAAGGGTTCCAGTAACTCAATTCCCACCAGGAAAGTTGAAAATGACTTTTTTCCCAGTCCTTGGTGGCATGAAAGTGAAAGTGAAAGTTGCTCAGTCGTGTCTGACTCTTTGCAACCCCATGGACTATACAGCCCATGGAATTCTCCAGGCCAGAATACTGGAGTGGGTAGCTGTTCCCTCCTCTAGGGGATCTTCCCAACTCAGGGATCAAACCCAGGTCTCCCGAATTATGGG
>NW_011482368.1:16792-17633 GCF_000754665.1 Bison bison bison
TGGCTCTGTTTTATTTCACGTGGATGCCCAATTGTGCCAACATCTATTTATCAAATCATTGCATTAAAGAGCTGATTTCTTATCTATCAATTTACTTTGCATATTTGGATTTTGTTTCTGGACAATAATACTCCACTGATGTCTTTGTATTCCTGTACTGATACTGTACTATTTTAATTATGGAGATTTTATGATACTTTTAATATCTGGTAAAATATACTTGCAAGTAATACCACAAAGGACAAATTTCCATAGTATATCAGACCCTCGCCCCTTGCATTGGAAGTGCAGAGTCTTAACCACCAAAGCCAGGGAAGTCTCTGAATATAATTTTCTAAATAGCATAATTTGTCCTCTTTTTTTTTTTTTTTTGGCCCTCAGCCATGAAAGCTTGGAGTCCTAACCACTGGACAGCCAGGGAATTTCCACTCATTATTTTTTCTAATGTGAATTTCTATTGTTTTAGCTGTAGTAAAATCTAAAACCTGTGAGAGAGAGAGAGAAGAGAGAGAAATATAGTGGTACAAATAAGATGAAAGTTAATTTTTTTCTTACACAGTCGTTGACCAATCCAGGCTGGAGCAACGCCCTTGCTCCTCTAAGTTATTAGTGACCCATGTTCCTTTCATCTTATTGCCCTGCCATCTACTGGGGTGTTGTACTCATGAGCACAATTGAAGCAGAGTCACACTTATTTCTATATTCCAGCCTCTGTGGAACAGGTTGGAAGAAAAGTCTACGGTGAATAAGCTCCTTTTAAGCAACTGAGGGGTACACTGACCTCATCATGTCTGAGCACATTCCACTGGTGCAAACAGTCATATGGCTGCACTTAGCTTCA
>NW_011482368.1:17733-19288 GCF_000754665.1 Bison bison bison
AAGAGAAACAGGGAAACATACTCTCTCAGTCATGTCCTTAGCTAAAACAGTATCTCCAAGAAATAAGAGAATATTTTTTGAAGGTAACAATCCACTACACATATTATTTTTCTTATTTTACTGTATTGGTTATAACATCCAAAATAACACTGAATAATAGTGATGACAGCATCCTTCTCTCATTCATGATTTTAATGAACCTGACTATTTATTCATCATTTAGTATACTGGCTGTTGAGTTTTGGTAAGCAATCTTGATCACATTTAAGTAGTTTCTTTTAAGTTCTATTTTACTTTGAATATTTATTAGGAATGGCTGCTGAATTCTTAAATCCATTTTCAGTTTCTATTGACACAATATTATATGTTTTCTCTTGTAATTGTTTCATGTCATGAAGAAGGTGATAGACTGCCTAATGTTGAATTATCTTTGTATTTGTGAAATAAACACCACTTGGCCATGGACTGTTATTCTTTTGTCACACTGCTAGATCGGTTTATGAATATTTTATATGGAATTTCTATGTATATATTTTGTACAAATATTATCATATTTTAATAACGTATTACTATATGTAAGGCTATGCTAGCTTTACAAAATGAATTTGGGATCTTTCCTTTTGTTTTTCCTTTTTGTGGTGTTAGGACTGCTGCCAGTCTCTGAACTGTTTGTTACCAGTCCATGATGAGATAAGTACAGAAACTGAAATGGTTTAAAAACTTTTATAGCAATTTGACATCGCTATGACATCCAAGCAGTGATCATCAATGAATAATGCACTCAGATTTTGTAAATCTTTTGTCCCTATGTTAAATTTGTTTTGATTGTATTTTTTGAAATGTAAAATGTAATTTATCTTTGAGGAAGCTTAAAATTTTTAAGTTGAACTTGCTTTGCTTATGATTTCGTTTTTCTAGTTATTTTTATTGAATTCTACAAAAGTATATATCCACGATAATTGTAACTTAAAAAAAAATTAGTCCTTCATGCAGATATTTTGAAAAACACTGGTCTAGAATGGATGAAATAACGTTAAAATTATTTGCTTTGAAAGGTTAGCTAGAACTTATTTGTAGAGTTAACTGGACCTGCTGACTTTCCGTTCTCTTCTATAATTAGTGCTCTCTTTGAGTTTTCTTTCTTGCGTCAGTTTTAGTAGTTTATGGTCTGCCAGGAAATCAACCATTCCTTTGATATATTCACACTCTATATTCCCTTAAAAAGTCTTTTAATACCCTCTATATCTATCTGCTTTTTGGTCTACTTTATCATTAATAATATTTTACCCCCCCTTCCTCCCTCCCCTCCCCCTTTTCTTCTTTCGTACCGCAGACCGGCTAGCCTGGAGTTGATTGTCTCACACTGCAGATGATTCTCCTGCCTGGGAGGGGGTGGCAGTGGAGGGGGAAGCATTAGCTCCTGCCTGCTCTTGCCAGGAAGCAGGGCAGGGTGGGGGCAAGTGGGCAGTGACTGAGGCTCAGGACCAGCCCACTTGGACTCTCTGGGACCCCCACCAGGAAGCCAAAACTGCCCTCGGCCACCTGCTTCAGCCTC
>NW_011482369.1:0-4830 GCF_000754665.1 Bison bison bison
ACTAAGTGCAATCTGAAATCACAGGCTTGCAGTGACAGCTTCCAGGTTGGGGAGTTCCTGAGAGTCTTTTCCTGGCCTTAGAAAAAGAAATGCATTTTGCCCTCTTTAGGGCCAGGGTGAATTGAAGGTGGTGGGCCTGGCCTAGCATGGCCAAGGAGACAGGACTTAGCAGCCAAGAAATAAAAGGCAAGAAAATGCTAGGAAGGGAGAAAAAACCTCCAAATGCAGGGTTTTAAAGGTCAAAGGCAGGAGAGGGTAGCAGCCAAAGTATAAATCAAACCTTTCTGGGGAGACTGCAAAGAAAGAGAAGAAATGGAAAGAGAAAAGGGAAACAAGGATCAGAAAGAAGAAAAAAGCTAACAGTAAAATGGAGAAAATCTGAATGCTGAGGGGTGGTGCTCTCTGGGCTGGGAACACACATCGCAGGGCCAGGAGAAAAGCGTCTCCGTGGCCTGCCTTCATGCTTTGCCTTGGCTTTGCTGGTGAGTAGGTAACCAGGTCTGCCCTGGGGAGATGGCAGCCTACTTCTCCTTGAGAGCCCCGCCTTGAGGAGCACAAGTGTCTTATACACCTGAAGTATATGGCAGAAAGTTGAATCCAGCTCTTTCCCCATTTTTTCCTCCGCTGCATCCCCTTTCTCCATGAAATTGTTCCCTGGACGTGGGAGGATTGGAAAATCCACCTGACAGAAAACCCTCTTTTATTCATTTTCTTATTCTTTAGAGGAAACTAGAAAATCAAAGTCCACTAAAGCAAGGATCCAAGTCTAGAAAGCAAGAGATTGGAGGCAGTGAGAGAACAGACAGCCTACCCCTACCCTGCTCTTGGCCTGAGCTGTGACTGTCCAAGGAGGTGTGGAGGCAAGCAAGTCATAGCTTCTCTCATTTTAATCTGATTTTCCCAGATCATGTGTACAGTTCTTTGTGAGAAAATCATGGCGCAATATCTCTTCATTTTTAAAAATTTCCTTACTGCTCCCCAAACCTGGACTCTACTCTTCTTGTTCTTCCATCACCACCCCAAAACCAAAAGCTCTTTTCTAATGAGGATGGGGGTTATTTTTAGGTCACAACCCATCAACTGGGAAATGACACAGCGCTCTTGGGAGGAACAGCAGTGGCCCCAGGCTTTAAGTGGAAGCCAGCAGAGCCCCAGCCAGTGGGTGTGTTCCAGGAAGAATGTTCGAATATATACCAAGTACTGCAGGAGCCGGGCTGGAATACTCACAAAGAAAGCCAGCCTGTGGATAAAGGAGGTGAGGAGTTTCATCATCATTATATTCTCCTGGGAGCTGTGATAGTAATTGGTTCAGGGAGCATTGCATGGGAATTTTCCAGGTGCCCAGTCATGCTTTCAGTTAGGATGTGTTTCTAGTGAGAGTACAGTAGGTCTGTGGTGGGTGAAGGTGAAGGCCATTCTGGGGTACAGAAGCATCCAAACCACAGAACCCTGGTATTCACAACGTGGACCTTTCTCTATAGAAATTTGAGAGGGGAGAAGAAGGTAGAGCAGGGACAAGGCAGGGGGGTCACCTCACCATTAGAAGTTAGAGGAGAAATTGGGATCAGAAATGGGCTGTCAGTGGCAGAATGGGAAGAGAATTGTACACCAGGAAAAAAGTGATAAAAGAAATCTCCCATGTTTCCCACCAAGGTTTTAATTTTCAAACACCTCTAATGCTTGCCTAGCTCAGTGAACATTTTCTTTAATGAGAGGAAAAGCAGTGGATTTCCTTTCATTTAATGAAAACTGGGAACCAGTTCTATGGAGTGGTGGCTTTTTGGTTCTAATTTATGAGAAGGCCACTTGTGGTGCACATGTGTGAGCTTGCGTGTGCACACACACGCGTGAAGGTGAGCTGTCTTTACTGAGGGAGTCCTAAACTGTAGAAGTTGGTTTGGGGTATTCATAAACAGAAAATATATTCTTTTTTCTGGCTCCTTCCCCACAGCTGTGCCTGCTGAAAAGAGTCCAACCTTTTCTGAGGAGAAAAGCACCCCAAGCTGCAAGTTGGCATCTAAGCTCACCTTGCCTATGTCCCAGGTGAGCTGTACTTTACAAGCGTTTTCAGGCAGCCTGAATGTGGCCTTGTCTGCTTTTCTCTGCTGCCCATGATCCTGCCTTACACAGCAGATGCTCTGAGGCACATTAGCCCAGGGTGTTCCCTAGGCAACTAGGATTGGCGCTGTGGGATTGGGCACCTCCCAAGCCGTGTACTGATCTCTTGGACACCTTTCCTGTCATCTCGCTCCTTTTCCCTTGAATCTTCTCTTAACTTTTTTGGTAACTGGCCTCCCATGTAATTCAGAAATGAGTGATAGGACGGCTTCTGTTGTAGCGAGTACTGAACTACAACTTACTCTCTTCTCTAGAGTCCATTGACATTTGAAGATGTGGCCTTGTATTTTTCCAAGGAAGAATGGAAAATAATGACCCCTGATGAGAAGACCCTCTACCTTGATGTAATGCAGGAACTCTATGAGGATGTCGCCTCTGTAGGTAAAGAGTCTTCCTTTCCTTTGTACAGCAATTGAGCAATCTGTTACATCCTCAGTTCATGGAAAATGCACACCTGTGAGAGTGTCCCAGCAGTGGGTTGGTTCTCAGCTTGATGGTGTGAGGGGAGAGGGAAGGCAGATCCAGATCACCTGGAGAGCTTTTTACAAATACACCTCTTTCTCCTAAGTAGACTGCTTGATCTATCATACTCTTGCCCTACCCTGCAAGCCCACTCTTGCCAGATCTTTTCCATGTCAGTAGAAAGCACAGTTTACCCAGTTGTTCAAGCCCCAAAACTCTCAGTTATCCTTTTTTCCAGTCCTTTTGTTATCCCCTACCCCCCAGCCAATCAGGGAGCGAGTACTCTTAACTCTGTCTTCAAAATAGCTCCTGAATACAACCATGTCTCAACCTCTTCTGCTCTTACCATCCTGGTCTCTGCCGCCTCATCTCTAACCAGGTCTGCTGGAATACCACAAGACTCCTGTCCCACGACGTTTCCATGTGTCCTTAGGGTTAGTTCCTAGCTTCCTCATTGTACATCCAGCCACAGCCACGGTAGAATATAAAGAAGATACTGAGTTTAAGATTCTGCCCATTTAAATGTTTGGAGTAAATAAAAGTATAGAGAGTTATTCGCTTTTTCTGAAAATAGTCTGGAATTTAGATGGCAGTCCATGACCTCCAAGTTTTATTCTCAGAGCGTTATCATTGCACCCTAAACTTAAAGTGATCTGTTTAGCACAAGGACAAGAACCACAGACCCAACGTCCCTAAGAGTTCGAGGACATTCTTGGTGAGTCTCTTTGAGGTAAACGTACATATAGGAAGAGGAGAAAATTCCTTAATAGGAGCCTTTATAAAGGCTTAACAATTTTAAGATTTTGTTCCTCTATATTTTTAAAAATTAACCTCTTTATTGACTGACTTGTAGATTCACAAGCATATTTAAAATGTAATTCAAAGGACCCATATACGCTTTACCCATTTTCCTCAGTGATAACTTTTGCAAACGTACATGACGTCACAACCAGGATAATAAAATGGGTACAGTCCACTGACCTTATTCATACTTTCATTTTCCTTGTATTCATTGGTGGGTGTGTATGTATTTAGTTATATAAGATTTGATCACGTGGAGGTTTGTATATTCACCACCCCAATGCAGATCCATTACCACAAGGATCCTTCCTGTTGCCCTTTTATCAATACAACAGCACACCCTTCCCTCCCACACCCTACCTCATCACCAACCTGTGCCAACCACTGATCTGCTTACAGTTTTCAAAAATTTTGTCATTTCAAAAATACAGCTTTGGGAGATTAACTTTTCTCCTTCACAATAATTCCCTGGAAATTCATCTAAGTTATTGTGTGTATCAGTAGTTCATTCATTTTTACTGCTGAGAAGTGTTCTGTAATATTGATAAACGATTGAAAGATATTTTTGCTGTCTTCAGTCTTGGGCTATTGTGAATAAAGCTGCCATGAACATTCCTGTACAGAATTTTGTGTAGAGTTGGTAAGTTTGCGTTTCTCTGGGATAGAGAGTGAAAGAGTGAAATTGCCATTTCATATGGTAATTAGATGTTGAATGCTAAACTGGTTTTTAGAGTGGCTGCATTATTTGACCTTCCTGGCCAGCAATGGATGTGATCCTTTCTCCACATTCTTGCCATTGTTTAATAGTATTACCACTTAAAAATTTTTTGGCTTTCTGTTAAGTATGTAATGTTCTCTCATTGTGGCTTGGACTTGCATTTCGCTAATAGCTGATGATGATGTAGTTTTTCATGTGCTTATTTGCCATCTTTATATTATCTTCAGTGAAATGGCCTTTGCCATGGTTTTCATTTGGTTGTTTTTTAAGTGTTGAATTTTGAGAGTTCTTGTATAGATTGTAGTGCTTTCTAGCATATATGGTTTGCAAGTAGTTTCCCCAAGTCTGTATATTTTTCCTTTTATCCTCTTCCCATGGGTTTCCACAGAGTAAGTTTTTTATTTTGATGCCCAGTTTTTCACTTTTCTTTTTACCGGTTATCTTTGCTATCAGGGCTAGCCATAGATCCCTAAAATTTTCTGTGTTTTTCCTAAAAGTTTTTTAAGTTTGCATTTAAGTCTGTGATTCATATTGAGTAGATTCTATATAAGATACGAAATTTAGATTGAAGCTCATTTGTGTTTTTGCTTGTGTAGGTCCAGTTGCTTCAGCCTTGTTTATTGAAAAGGCTGGCCTTCCTCCATTGAATTGCTTTTGCACTTTGGTCAAAATCCGTTGGGCATACTTGTGTATCTGTTTTGTTCCATCGAGTTATGTGTGAGTCTTTCTTC
>NW_011482369.1:4930-5906 GCF_000754665.1 Bison bison bison
TTTAAGCTATGCTAGGGCCTGTCCCTTTCCATGTAAAGTTTAGAATACGCTTATCTATAAGAAACTTTTTTGGAATTTTGCTAGAAATAACATGAAACTATATGTGAATTTGAGGAGGAATGATCTCTTTACTGTGTTGATTTTTCCAAACAATGAACACAGTATGTTTTTCAAGTTTTCTTTGATTTCTTTCATCATTTAAAAAATGTTATCTACTTATCTATTTTGGCTACACTGGGTCTTTACTGTGGTGTGCAGCCTCCCTAGTTAGAGCTCGAGGGCTCTCTCTAGTTGCAGGGTGCTAGCTTCATTGCCCTGGGGCATGTGGGATTTTAGTTCCCCAACCAGGGATCAGACCTGAGTCCCCTGCATTGGAAGGTGGATTCTTAACCACTGGACCACCAGGGAAGTCCCATCACCAACTTTCTGATAGAGAAAAAAATTTATTTTATCTATGTTTGTGTTAGAGTATAGTTATTCATCTACTTTTTATAATTTTCAGTGTGCAGATCCTCTACATGTTTGCCAAGTATATGCAGGAGCATTTAATTTTCATTGGCATAACTGTAAATGGTATTATTTTAAATTTTTGTTAAAACAAATGTTCAGTGTTTTTATATAGGTCTGCCTCTAATTTTATGTTTTCTTCTTTTATCCTGTGACCCTACTGAACTTGCTTATGAGTGCTAGGAAGGCGTTTTTTGGTAAATTTCTTGGGGTTTTTATACATAGTCACATGATCTACAGTGCTTTTTATTTCTTTATTTATTTGTTGCCTTGTTGCAGTAGGTCCAACTTCTGGTACAATGTTGAATATGAATGGTGAGAGCAAACATCCTTGCCTTCTTCTCAGTTTTATCATGGAAACGTTATGTCTTTCACTTTTACATGTGATGTTCGTGCAGGGTTTTTATTGATACTTTATCAGGTTGATAATAATTCCTAACTTTCCTAGGGTTTTATTTATTTATTTTTG
>NW_011482369.1:6533-11056 GCF_000754665.1 Bison bison bison
AGCAATGGATGTGATCGTTTGTCCACATTCTTGCCATT
This sequence comes from Bison bison bison, assembly GCF_000754665.1. Taxonomy (NCBI): domain Eukaryota; kingdom Metazoa; phylum Chordata; class Mammalia; order Artiodactyla; family Bovidae; genus Bison; species Bison bison. The sequence goes on from NW_011482369.1 coordinate 6,572, forward strand.
GTTTAATAGTATTACCACTTAAAAATTTTTTGGCTTTCTGTTAAGTATGTAATGTTATCTCATTGTGGCTTGGACTTGCATTTCGCTAATAGCTGATGATATGTAGTTTTTCATGTGCTTATTTGCCATCTTTATATTATCTTCAGTGGAACGGCCTTTGCCATGGTTTTCATTTGGTTGTTTTTTAACTGTTGAATTTTGAGAGTTCTTGTATAGATTGTAGTGCTTTCTAGCGTATATGGTTTGCAAGTAGTTTCCCCAAGTCTGTATATTTTTCTTTTTATCCGCTTCCCATGTGGGTTTCCACAGAGTAAGTTTTTTATTTTGATGCCCAGTTTTTCACTTTTCTTTTTACTGATTGTATGTTTGCTATCAGGGCAAGCCATAGATCCCTAAAATTTTCTATGTTTTTCCTAAAAGTTTTTTAAGTTTGCATTTAAGTCTGTGATGCATATTGAGTAGATTCTATATAAGATACGAAATTTAGATTGAAGCTCATTTGTTTTTTTGCCTGTGTAGGTCCAGTTGCTTCAGCCTTGTTTATTGAAAAGGCTGGCCTTCCTCCATTGAATTGCTTTTGCACTTTGGTCAAAATCCGTTGGGCATACTTGTGTATCTGTTTTGTTCCATCGAGTTATGTGTGAGTCTTTCTTCCCACTTTATTCTTTTGTCAAGATTAATTTTATTTTAAGCTATGCTAGGGCCTGTCCCTTTCCATGTAAAGTTTAGAATACGCTTACCTATAAGAAACTTTTTTGGAATTTTGCTAGAAATAACATTAAACTACATGTGAATTTGAGGAGGAATGATCTCTTTACTGTGTTGATTTTTCCAAACAATGAACACAGTATGTTTTTCAAGTTTTCTTTGATTTCTTTCATCGTTTAAAAAATGTTACCTACTTACCTATTTTGGCTACACTGGGTCTTTTCTACTTTGTGGAATATGTGTCTAGTGACAGCTTAATTTTCAGAGCCTTTATGTTATTTTGGTCTTCTCGATTTATGTGGTACTGCTGGGATTCCCATGTGCTCCTGCTCATGCTGCCAGAGAGTGAGGAATGAGGAAGATCTTTACTTAGGCTAGAGTGTCTCTCAGTGGGAATCTCTTACCCATAGGGATGAAGAGGCTTCCTGGGGCCGGCTGCTAGTGGCTGGTTAGCTAGGTCCATCTTGCTAGTTCTGCATGACCAATCTTACGTCTCCGATTGGAGTTCTGATGTTGTCAGATGGTTTCCCGTTTCCGATTGCGGATGGAGTGAGCCGATTCAGGTAGCCTTCTGTTGCTCGGTTGAGATTTGGAAAACACGAGATCTGGGTTGCCTACATTTTTGGATGTGGGGATGTAAGATACCTACTGTGTTACTCTTCCAGTCCTGGAGTCCCAAACCATTTTGCCTTCCTCTTACCACTTTATAGAATTCTCTGTTCATTGTATCTTGCATTCTTAAATGGATTTGTAGTCGTGCCCAGAAAGGAAGTCCAGGGAAAAATGGGTCTGTGCCATTTTGTCCAGATTGGACCAAAAATCCCTTGTTCCTGTATTTTTAAAAAGCTGTCAGTATTGATTTTTCTTCCATGCTGACAGTTTTCTTGTTCCGGGAAACAGATGGCTGATTCTTCTGTTTATTCCAACAGGGTTAAAGCTCAAAAATGACCCTGAAAATGACCCACCTGTATCTCTTCCTACATTAGAGATACAACCATCAGGATGCGAAGTATTAGGAAAGGCCACAATGAAAGATGCTGAGACAACAGTGGGCAATGAAAATCACGGTGATACATGCAGGGTACGGAAACGACCTCGCAGTCCCGAAGCCCCAGCCCTCGCCAGCCACTTCGTGGCTGGTGACGAACTGCACTGAAACTCTCAAAACGGGCCCTTTCCATGAAACTCGAGGAAATTATCTGAGTGCAGCCAACCTGTTGTTTCACTTTAGCCGAAGGAGGGAGCAGAAGGAAGAAATTCTTCATTAGAAACATGAATGATTGACCCTGACCAAAAAGGTAGGAGACCAGAGGTTGGACTTGCGGGCTGGAGGGAGGCTGTTGCTATGGCATCTACATATCCAGCCCCTGGGGGGCTTGGGGGAGGAAGGGACCCGTGGAAGCCAGCCTGGAAAGCTGCCGAGCCGAGAGCAGGCAAGGCAGGGTGCACGCAGGCCCTCTGGACAACCTTGTCATATTTACAACTTGGGGATGAGAGGCGACTTCCTGGGCATCTCCGAGGATCAGCCCATCACCTCGGACCATGGCTCCGGTAGTGTCACCTGAACACGGGGGAATGGAGGGAAATGGCCCTGGAGAGGCCCTGAGAAAGCCCTAGAAGAGAGAGGATGCTGGCCCCCTTGTCCTCCACCCCTCGAGAGGCAGCCTGGACGGATGGTTGTGTTCTTGGCCCAAGCCCAGGTCTGTCTCTTTCTCAGCCCTTCACAAGACTTCCTCCTGGCGGGTCTGTGGGACTGCTCTCTGCCTGCTCCCGCTGTCTCTCTTGCTCCTCTCCACCCTCCAAAGCTTTGCATCAGGGGACAGGGAAGAGTGGGAAAGACGTGTTCCTCCCAGCCCTGCCCCATCTCAGCCACGCTCCCTCCACCTCCTACCAGTGCCCTCCTGGTGCCACAGAATGTGCTGCTCCAGTCCTGGACAGCCTCAAGCAGCCCCTGTGTCCCAAAGGATTTGGGAAAGTGGGGGTCTCCTTGAGTGGAGGGCAGCTGTCAGGCCGGGGTGGGAGAGCAGATGGAGAAGAGGCTTGTAGGGTAGGCAACAACTGGGGAGACGGGGACATCTCTGGGTGAAGAGGCAGCTCTCAAGTCCCCATGTTTTTCTTGCAGGAACTGGTTTTATAGAAGGTGAACCGCCCCTTCTGTGGTCTTGTCCAGAGAGTCAAATCCCTGCCTGGGGCACCCCTGACCCTAGAGTTGCCTGGGGAGCACCCCAGAGAAGAGCCTGACCCCTCGAGGAGAGGCAGGGCCTTCCAGGTGGAGAGCCCGAGGGGAGGGGTGGCCTGGTGATCCAGTACTGGCATGGGGAAGGAAGGATGGAGCTAGAGACACTCTGGTGGAGCAGGTTCTCCCCACCTGCTGGGCTCTGGGAAGGGAGACATTTGCCCTTGTCACATAGATCAAAGTGGGGGAGCTGAACCTGCCTCTGGGTCTTCACTGGCTACCTGCACCCCAGTCTCTGGGAGATCTGGCACAGTGGGATGGGGGAGGGGAGCACAGACTCCCAAGAGATCTAGAGAGAGAGAGAGGCCCGTGGCAGGGAAGGTGAGAGCAAGTCACAGGCAAGAACTGGGGGACAGTCTGAGCTGATACGGTCACAGGAGAGATGAGTCCCAGAACCCCCTTGGGGAGCAAGGTCCTTACACACAAACCTCCCCACCCCAACCCAAGCCCCATGCAAGGCTTAACCAGGGGTTCCTTGGTGTTGAGTGCCACAGGCCTCTCAGTTTGGGTGGGGGTGGTCGGCTGGCTCCTGGGGCCGAGTGTAATAGGAGGGAAGGGATACAAGTGGGTGGCGTGGAGCTGAGACCCACGCATGACCCCATGTCTCTGTCTCCAGGCTGTCCCTCCTGCTAGGATCACACAGGAGCATCTGCTCTGGATGGGCCTGCAGCGGTCCTGGCTGTGCTGCTGACTGGTGCACCAGGAGCGGCACTGAGGGGAGCCGGGAGAGGCCCTGGCCCTCACCCCCATCCCACATCCACATCTGCCCCCTCACTGATTGCTCGTGGTCCTGGTCCTCAGTTCCTGGGACTAAGAACCACAGCAGCCTGGTTGCCCCTGGGACACAGGGGCTGAGCCTCACACCATGTGCCCTTCTCAGCCACCCAGGGCCCGGCTGAAGAGCTCTGCCTGCCTCACCCTGAGGCCTGAGGCTGCACCCAGGCTACCACATGCGCCCCACAGATTCCCACAGACGGAAGGGCGCTGATGGCTTCCTCCCTTGTGCCAAGTTGCCTGGAAACCCCTGGTCCTGGTGGCCCCTCCTCCACCCCAACTGTGTCCCTCCAGGACCACTTCCGGGAGACTGCCAGCCTTTGGACTGCATCCCTGGAGTTCTGAGAGACTGTGACATGGGCTGCAGGGGAGGAGAGGAGCGGAGGACCAGGGGCCTCCTTGGGGCTGATGCATAAATATGTCCTTTTCAAGTTTGGATCTCATCCTCCGGGTGACTGGATCCCCAGCTGCAGCCCCTTCCTGGGCCAGCCTGAGAGGACCTGGGGAGGGCACTAGGGAGGGTCTTTACTTAATATGTGCGTGCCTGTGTGTGAATGTGTGTGTGAGTGTGCATGTTGAGTGCATGTGTGAGTGTGGGATGTGTGTGGGCATGTATGTGCGAGTATGTATGCACATGCAGGAGGGCTTGAGTGTGTGAGTGTGTGAGGGGGTGTGTGGATGAGTGTGTGGGTATGAGTACAGATGCATGAATGCACAGATGTTTGTGTGTGAATGTGCGGATGTGAGTGTGTGTGTGTGTGAATACA
>NW_011482369.1:11393-15965 GCF_000754665.1 Bison bison bison
ACGTCCTCAGCACGTGCTCCTGCCACTATTTTTCTTACCATTTTGATCTTGAGTAGTTTGCTGCTGCTGCTGCTCTCCCACCTCTTCCTCATCTCCTCACTAGGCCTCTGGTGCTCTCCTCTCTGTGTACTTTATTTGCAATCTCTTTTTCAGGCAGTGGAGGTTCTACACCATCACCGACTTGAATAAGACAGCTTTCCCTTTTCTGTGTGTGATGAACTCTCCACCAGTCAGCGCAGTCTGGTCAGAGAAATGTTCTTGTTTTCAGTGTTGTCAAATCTTGTGTCTATCTAAGTTAAAAAAAAATCATTTGAGTTCAATAAAAAAAAAAAGAGGCCTCTTGTTTCTGGTGTGGTGCCCCCTTGGAGGAGAGGGTCTGTTGGTGAGCTCACCCGACTCTGGTGGCCAGAAGCTGGGGGAGGGGAGCATCCTGAGGGCTATAATTGGGTGGGGTCATGGCAGGAAACCAGTGAATGTTATACTTCATATTAATAGAACAAAGGGGTAATACATAATCATTCCAAAAGATTTAAAAAATGGATTTGGTGAAATTCAGTACCCATTCATGATTTTAACATCTTTTAAGAACATTGAAATTGTTAGGAACTCATTCTTCTGGCAAATAGTCTATAAAAAACCTCAGTGTGCATAATATTTAATGGTGAAAGAATGTTCCTAATATTGGGAACAATGCATGGTGTCTACTCTTGCCATTTCTATTCATCATTGCAGTGGAAGCTTGAGCAAATGGAATAAGCCCCCTACCCTGACAAATCCATCCGAATTGGAAAGGAAGAAATAAAGCTTTATTTATTCACAGATCATCCTGTATGGAGAAAATAACAAGTAAAGCACAGACACAAAAAAGCCACTAGACCCATAAACAAATTTAGCAAGGCCAACAGGACACAATATCAACATCAAAATATCACTTATACTTGTACATACTAGCACCAAAAATTCCAAAAATGAAATTAAGAAAGCAACTGGATACACAATAGCCTTCAAAAGAATAAAACATTAGGGATAAATCCCATAAAAAATGAATAAGACCTGAAAACTAAAAATTACTTAAAACATTATAAGACATAGCTGAGAAAATTTAAACTTAGTAAAGATAGTTCATGGATTGGGAGACTCAATATGACAACCTTCCCCAAGTTTATCTGTAGATTGAGCCCAATATCTATCAAAATCTCAGCTGAATTTCCTGTAGAAGTTGACAAGCTGATCTTAAAATGTATGTGGAATATACATTTATATCACCTTAAATAGCCAAAACATTTTGAAAAAGGATAACAGTTGAAGGATTTATCATACCTATTCCAGAAGTCATAAAGCCACAGCAATCAAAACAGTATGCATCTTGTACAAAGATAGTCATGTAGATCAGTGGAACAGATTGAGAAAGTATGAACAAATCCTTAAATTTATGATGAGATGGGTCTTCTATTGTGGCAAAATACACAACAAATGTCGCCATTTTAACCATTTTAAAGTATCAAATTCAGTAGCATGAAGTACATCCCCAATATGTAACCATCACCATTATCTAATTCTAGAATATTTCCATCACCACAGATGAGAACACCATGTGCATTGTCAGTCTTCATTACCTCCCTACCCTACTCCTTGGCAAATAGAAATATGCTTTCTGTCTCTATGTATATACTTTTTATGGGTATTTCATACAAATGGAATCATATGATATGTAACCTTTTATACCTGGCTTCTTAGTGTAATATTTTGTAGTTCATTCACATTATCTGTAGTTCATTCACATTATTGTATGTTTCTTTTAATGGGAGAATAATATTCCATTTTATGGATATATGACATTTTATTTATCCAGTCATATGTTTGTGGACATTTGTGTTGTTTCTACCTTTTTGCCATTGTGAATAGGGTTACTATGGACATTCAAGTACAGGTTTTGTTTGAACACCTGATTGCAATTTTGGGGGTCCACAACTAGGAGTAGAATTGCTGGATAACATGTTAATTCTATGTTTAACTAATGGAAGAACTCACCAAACTGTTTTACATAGAGGCTGCACCATTTACAGTCCCACTTAGTAATGTATGATGATTCCACACTCTCCAACAGTTGTTATTTTTCTTTTCTAATTTACGGTTATCCTAGTATGTGTGAAGCAATTTTCATGTGCATTTCCCTAAGGCTAATGATGTGAAATTGGACTTCCTGGTGGCTCAGACAGTAAAGAATCTGCCTGCAGTGCAGGAGACCAGGGTTTGATCCCTAGGTTGGGAAGATCCCCTGGAGAAAGTAATGGCTACCCACTCCGGTATTCTTGCCTGGAGAATTTCATGGACAGAGGAGCCTGGTGGGCTACAGTCCCTGGAATTGCAAAAGAGTTGGACATGACTGAGCAGCTGACACTTTCAACTTTCAATGACATGGAGCATCTGTTCATTTGTTTGGTAGCCATTTACATGTTTTCTTTGCAGAAATATTAGTACTTTGGGATAAATTTGACAAAATTTCTGGAAGACCTGTACACTGAAAATTACAGAAGGAATTAAATACTACAAACATAAATTGATATCTCATGCTCACAGATTTGAACACTCAATATTGCTGGATGGGAGCTCTAGAAAACTGACCTATAGATTCAATGCATTCCCAATGAAGCAACAGTAGGACTTTGAAGATAAACTGACAAAGTGATTCCACCTTTCCATAGAAATACAAAAGGCTAAGGAGAGCCAAAATTTTTGAAAAAGAACAAAGATGCAGGATTTATACTACTTCATTTCAAAACTTGATATAGATCAACAATAATTCAGTGTGATCTTGGTATAAAGATAGATTTACAGATCAATGGATCAGAACAGAGTTCACAATATACTCAAAACTATATGGACGATTGCCTTTTTTAAAATTTATTTTAATTGGAGGCTAATTAAGAGGTGGATGAAACTATTACACAGAGTGAAGTAAGTCAGAAAGACTATTGCCTTCTGACTGAGATGTAAATGCAGTACAACAGAGAAAAATAACATTTTCAGCAAAATACTGGAAACATTGGAAAAGCACATCTTTAAAAACAAAAAAACTCACATAACATACAAAAATTAACTAGATATCATGAGACAACACCAAAATACATGCCACCTGCAAAGTACTGCAGTACTGAGAAGCACTACTCCCTGGAAGCTTGAGGGCCAAGAGGTTGACGTAAGTGAACTGTGTTGTACAAACAAACTAAGGAAGATTCATAATGATGCACCCAAAGCTACACAACTAGTGGGTGGGAGATGCAAGGTAGCAGCCAGGTTTCCTGACTTTCGGCTTAGGCTTTTCTGCACTATTCTGGTCAGTTGCACCCTGTGGCAGATTCCCTCTGATCCCAGAGGACAAGTTCATGCCTTGTTTCTGGGACAAAGCCCCTGTCACATGTCCTTGCATCTAAATCCATGACTTGTGGGACTTCCCTGGAGGTCCAGTAGTTAAGATTTCAGCCTCGGGGGCTCCCCAGGTGGTTCATTGTTTGAGAATCAGCCTGCCAGTGCATGACACGTGGCTTCGATCCCTGGTCCGGGAAGATTCCACTTTGCACGGAGCAACGAAGCTGGGCTCCACAACTGTGGAAGCCCTGGTGCCCTAGGTCCTGTGCTCTGAACCAAGAGAAGTCAGGGCAATGAGAAGTCTGAACACTGCAAAAAAGAGTATTCCTGGCTCACCGCAGCTAGAGAAAGGCCCACCACAGCAACAAAGACCCAGCTGCTGCTGCTAAGTCGCTTCAGTCGTGTCCGACTCTGTGCGGCCCCATAGACAGCCTCCCACCAGGCTCCCCTGTCCCTGGGATTCGCCAGGCAAGAACACTGGAGTGGGTTGCCATTTCCTTTTCCAATGCATGAAAGTGAAAAGTGAAAGTGAAGTCGCTCAGTCATGTCCGACTCTTAGGGACCCCATGGACTGCAGCCCACCAGGCTCCTCCATCCATGGGATTCTCCAGGCAAGAGTACTGGAATGGGGTGCCATTGCCTTCTCCAAAGACCCAGCACAGCCAAAGTAAATATATAAATAAAAAATTATAAAGAACCTATGAACTGATTATGAGGTTCTGATATCTATGTTAGTGGAGCATCACCATCTGCTGGTTGATTCCTTGAACTATATCAGAAAGCCCTTGGGGTGTTGTGTTGCCAAAGGCTTCACCACAGACACAGTCACTGCTGCACAGCCAGTTTTGATAAGGTCAAGAGAAGAAAGAGAAGATAGCTTTGGGGGCACAGGAAGGGAGTGGGGGTGGTGGTGGATGTCAACGTGAGGCTATAGAATCTTGTATAACTCCAAAATATATTTGAGCAGCGTCTTCTACTTGTGGATTCCTTGAACTGCATCAGAAAGGTCCAGGGGAGATGTGTTCCTAAGGCCTCAACAACAGGAACAGTCACCTGAGAAGAGTCAGTTTTGATAAGGGCAAGAGGAGAAAGAGAAGTGAGGTCTTGGGGCACAGCATAGGAGTGGGAGGAGCGGATGTCAATGTGAGGCCGTAGAGCCTAGTGTAACTCAATAACCTACCATCTGCTGGTGGATCTCATGAA
>NW_011482369.1:16605-19353 GCF_000754665.1 Bison bison bison
GTCATATGTCTGCATCTAAATCTATGACCTGGGGGAACTTCCACAGTGGTCCAGTAGTTAAGACTTCACCTTCCAGGTCTTCCCTTGGGGTCCCAGTGGTTAAGATTCCACCTGCCAGTGCAGGGGACAGAGGTTCAATTTCTGGTACAGGAAGACCCCACATGCCAAGGGGGAACTAAGCCAGGGCGCCACAACTATTGAAGCCATCACTAGGGCCTCTGCTAGGAAACAAGTCACAGCAATGAGAAGCTCATAAAATTGAACCAAGAGAAGCCCTGGATCGCCGCAACTAGATAAAAGCCCACTGAAGCAAGGATGACCCATCACAGTCAAATAAATACATAAATAAAAAAAGGAACCTATTAACTGGTTCTGTGCTTCCGATTTCTATGCTAGTGGAGAAGAGCCATCTGCTGGTGGATTCCTTGAATTACATCAGAAGTCCCTTGGAGTATTGTGTTGCTAAGGTCTTCAGACAGAGACAGTCACCCTCGCACAATTTTGATATGAACAAAAGAAGAAAGAGAAGAGAGGTCTTGAGGCACAGGAAGGGAGTGGGAGTAGATATCATTGTGAGACTGTGGAGCCAAGTAGAACTCGAAGAGCTAGTGAATCAGTGCCTTCTGATGGTGTATTCCTTGAACTACATCTGAGAGCCATGGAGGTGTTGTGTCAACAAGGCTTTCAGCGACAGGGAGAGTCACTCCTGCACAGTCACGTTTGATAAGGGCAAGAGAAGAAAGAAAAGACAGGTCTCGGGGCACAGGAAGGGAGTGGGAGAGTAAATGTCAATGTGAGGCTGTAGAGCCAGGTAGAATTCAGGAAATGTAGTGGAGCAGCACCATCTGCTAGTGGATTTGTTGAACTAAATCAGAAAAGCCTGTGGGTGTTGTGTTGCCAAGGCCTTCAGTCATAGGGACAGTGCCTCCTGCATACCCAGTCTTCAGAAGAGCAAGGTAAGAAAGAGAAGAGGGGTCTTGGGGTACAGGAAGAAAGTAGGGGGAGTATATCTCAATGTGAGACTGTAGATACTTAAATAACTGGAAAACTTAGTGGGGCAGCGCCATCTGCATGTGGAATTCTTGAAGGACATCACAAAGCCTTGTGGGTGTTGTGTGTCCATGACCTTCAGGTACAGGAACAGCCATCCAGCACAGACAGTTTTGATATGGGCAAGATGAGAAAGAGAAGGGGGATGGTCCCAAGATGGTGGAGGAAAAGGATAGGGAGACCACTTTCTCACCCCCAAATCCATCAAAAGATCGTTTGAATGTTGAGCAACTTCCACAAAATAATTTCTGAACACTGGCAGAGGACACCAGGCACCCAGAAAAGCAGCCCAATCTATTCAAAAGGAGGTAGGACAAAATATAAAAGATGAAAACAGACAAAAGATTTAGGGACAGAGACCCGTCCTGAAAAGGGAGTCGTGAAGGAGAAGTTTCCACATTGTAGAAAACCCTTTCATAGGTGTGTCTGTGGGGAGTTTTGGGATCTCAGCGGGCAACATAACAGGACGGGGGGGATGCCCTACAGAATATGCGCCTAACCACAACTACAAGCAGAGATGGAGAAGCGGCACAGACACTCTCTTCCACCAGCAGCAGGTGGGGGCTGGACTGGGAGGTACAGGCTGCATCATCGATCCTTATGCTAAGGACCGGGCCTGAATGCCCTGAGGACAATCTGAGGAAGCCAATGTGAGATAGCAACCTAAACGTGGGATTGCTAGAGAGATGAAAAACAAGAAATAAACCTTTCCTGTGAAAGGCTCTAATGCTACACGATGACCCCTGGTGTGCTCACAGAACAAAGGATTGAGCGAATACCAAATGAGAGCAAGCCAGCTGCCATTTAGGGCCCTCCCTCCCCAGTGCCAGAGAGGCAGCTGTGTCACAGCCAGAGCCGGAAGGCAAGGGACTGCTGCAATCTTGGCCCCAGAGACTGCATCTTCTATCAAACTGTGAGCAGGCTCCCAGTTGCTAATCATGTCTTCCTGGGATACTGGACAGTTCACATGTGCCAGGAGTGTCACAACCTGAGATCAGCTCCCCAGAGGAGATACGTAGCACACCTGAGGCTGTCACAGTGCACCTAGGAAACCAAGTGGCCAGGACCGGGGCGGTGCACAAGATGCATGGCCCACCTGGGACAGTGCACTCACCAAGCGCCCAGTTACCTGAGTTGCTCAGACCAGGGAAGGGCACAAAACCCACAGCCCATCTGGGTCTGTGCCCCTGCAGAGCACCCTAGAACCTGAGTGGCTTAGACCTGGGAAGTGCACAAAATGCAGGGCCCACTTGGGACAATGCCCTTGCAGAGCACCCTGGAGCCTGAGCAGGGTGGACCCAGGAAGGACACGCCGCCTTGGGCTGTGGCAAACCCAGTGTGGTCCATCCACTGCAAGCACTCCCCACACATGCCAGTGGTATTTGTTTGCAGTGCCCCTCCCTCCCCACAACACAACTAAACAAGTGAGCCTAAATAAGTGGCCACCTTCGCCCCCTTGTATCAGGGCAGAAATTAGACATGGAAGAGAACTGAAAACAGAGGAAGCCAAAATAAACAAAGAAGGGGGAACTACTATGGAAGTGACAGGTGCAACAGATTAAAACCCTGCAGTTAATGTTGAGACTGTGCACTTGAGAGGCACCTATACACCTTGAAAACAAGATCTCGAGCCAGAGATGAGCCAGAATATATATAAGATATATATGCCAGATATACAAGCCAGAATAAGGGGTTATC
>NW_011482370.1:0-1284 GCF_000754665.1 Bison bison bison
GCATCAGTTCTGTGATAGTTCTGTCAAAAAAGGCATAACCAGAATCTAATCAAGAGGACACATCAGACAAACCCAAATTGAGGGACATTCTACAAATAACTACTATGCACGCCTCAAAAATGTGAAGGTTATGAGAGAGAAAAAAGAAATGATGAAATGCTCCAGATTAAAGGAAACTAAGCAAAGAGACATGACAATTGAATGCAACTCATGATTCAAATTTTCTTTTCATAAGGACATTATTGAGATAACTGGCAAAATTTGAATAAGGTCTGTAGATAAGCTGTGTTAATGTTAATTTCTCGATTTTTGTAATTGTGCTATGTTTTTTAAAAGAGAACGACCGTGCTTTTGAGAAATATAAATTGAAATACTGTGTCTGCAACTTATTTTTAGTAGTTCAGAAAAAAATCACATGTACAAATACATACATAGATATGGCGGGGAGGGGGGGAGACAATAAAGCAAATGTAATAAAATAAGCTTTTGGTAATCCTGGTGATTAATATAAGGGAATTCTTTGTACTATATTTTGAACTTTTCTGTAGGTCTAAAATTATGTTTAAAAGGTTTTAAAAAATCTATCATGCTTGGGTGGGATGAATTGAGAGACTGGGACTGACATATATATATGTGTGTGTGTGTGTGTGTGTGTGTGTGTGTGTGTGTGTGTGTATACATACATATATACTATTGATGCTTTTTATAAAATAGATAACTAATGATAAGCTACTGTATAGCACAGGGAACTCTACCCAGTGCTCTGTGGTGACCTAAATGGGAAGGAAATCCAAAAAAAGAGAAATGCATGTATTAGTATATTTAGAGCTGATTCACTTTGCCATACAACAGAAACTGACACAGCGATGTAAAGCAACTATACTCCAAAAAGAAAACTCAATCATGCTTAACAAAATGATAACACTGTGTTAAAACTATTAGCTAAAACTTTTATAAGAACCAAGATACTTTCAGTCTCAAAATATCTCCCTAAGAAATATGTATCATTTACAAAAGGGAAAATAGTGGTAAACTCTGACATATATCACCATGACCAAGTATTACATATCAACATCATTAATACTGGAACAAAACAATACCATGTGCCTCCTGATATTGATATGCAATGAGAAGGAAATAAGATAACTTCTATGGTACTTCTGACTGACAAAAGAAAAGGATAGGGTAACCTCAATCTAATTATGAGGCGACATCACATGAACCCAAATTGAAAGAACTTTCTGAAAAATAACTGACCGATATTCTTCAAAAAACAGAGTCATG
>NW_011482370.1:2691-4289 GCF_000754665.1 Bison bison bison
CTAAGGCCCACTTGACTTCACATTCCAGGATGTCTGGCTCTAGGTGAGTGTGAGTGATCACACCATCATGATTATCTGGGTCATGAAGATCTTTGCTGTTACTGTCTTTCTAAATTCCATATATATGCATTAATATACAGTTTTTGTTTCTCTTTCGACTTACTTCACTCCGTATAATAGGTTCCAGTTTAATCCATCTCATTAGAAGTGATTCAAATGCATTCCTTTTTATGACTGAATAATATTCCATTGTGTATATGTATCACATTTGTACATGGATAAATCCTTATCCATTTGTCTGCTGATTGACATCTAGGCTGATTCCTTGTCCTAGCTATTATAAACAGTGCTGCAATGAACAATGGGATACATGTGTCTCTTTCAATTCTAGTTTCCTCGGGATTACCCATCTTTTATAACTGCTGTATATTAAGTTTTCTATCCCTTGAAGCTGAAACTGATTTCGACTGATACATGGTCCTTGCCAGTTTGTCATGTCCATTTGAAGATAACTAAGCCTTACCACACAATGTTTCAAAGCTCAACATGTCTGACTAATTATACCTCTTTATATATGCATGGTTCATGGGTATTTACAATATTTCGGTCTTAACTGCATTGTTCATTCCTTCACTGCCTACAAACTGACTTATTATTATTCACTGTATACCTGGTGATTATTGTTTTATACTGATTTCATTCTCTACCCTAAACCATATTGGGGGAGGATATACCATGGCATGGGTGAAACATGATTTCTATAAGACAGCTAGAGCAAAAGATATTGGTAAAAGAAAGTTAAAACTCATGAACACTGTGACAAATCATTATTTAGAGTAATAACTGCCAAAGCTCTATCTAGACTTTGGATATCTCTTCTGAGCTCCGGTCACAAGTGTTCTCAAAAAATGGACATGTATCTACTTCAAGGCTTCACAGACAACCCAAATGGAACCATTCCAAACCAGAAAACTCCATATTCACCCTAAAATCTCCCCCTCTTGTTTTCTGTATCTCATTTAATGGTGCCCCCATCCACCTGAGGGACATCCTGTAATCCTCCTGCTCCCTCACTACACAGTCCAATCATCTTTGAAGCTTTGCCTCTTCTACCTCTGTGATAAATCTCAAGTTCGTTCCTGGTCTTTCATCCCACTCCTCTCTCACTTCTAGCACTCATCATTTCTTGCTCTGACTATTCCAATGACTTGAAACAGTCTCCTCAACAGCCCACTGCAATTAGGCTCTACATTATGGTGTCACCATAATGTGTCACCGATCTTCCTGAGACATGTCAAAGCACATCACTTTCTTGTTTTAATATCCTCAATGGTATTTAGTCATGTGGATGCAAAAAAGCAAGACTCATCAGTGCGGCATTTAAGACTTTCCAAGATCTGGACCGGGCTCACACGGGTATCCTGACCTGCTGATGGAATCAAACAGACTAATTACCATTCCAATAAACACTTCATTCTTTTCCAATCCTGTGCATAGAGTTGATGTGGTCTCCACAAAATATATGCCTACTCAACTAGTAAGCTATCTGACCCTGGAAACCCAGGAAAAATGCCTCCTTTAATATCAGTGGTCTTCAT
>NW_011482370.1:4693-6475 GCF_000754665.1 Bison bison bison
ATTGCTGGTGGGACCCAGGAACTTCCTCACAGGCAATTTTGCCTCTTGTGATATGAGCTGAGTCTGACAGGCCAGGATCACAGTATAGCTGACCCAACCACTAAGCACATTCTGTTCACAGTTGCTTGGCCTAAAAAGGCCTCAAGTGGCTGGAAACTACTCATTGTCACTAAATTTAAGCTTTCAGAATAAATATTGACTGGAACTTTGTGTCTTAATCTTTTTCTTTTTAGAAATATGAAATCTTTATCTATTACAATCTCTAGCCTCCAAGCCTAGAGTCAAGTGGAACAAACACAGAGAAGTTGTCCTATTTTCTGCACGGTTAAGAAATGGGGAATTCAGTGTGTTTACAGTGATGGCAACATTAAAATAGCTCATGCTACATTGCCAAATGAAGGATAACAGAGATATAAACACTGCCTTTTAAAAGATCTTTTTAGAAGAAAAATATGAATTGAATCATTTACTGAAGTACTGTTTGAACAGATGGTGTGATTAACAGCTAACATGTAAGCCATCTTGGGAGCTTATGGAAAAGTAAACAAGTGGAGCTAAAAAGAAATCACTTTATTCCCCAAAAGCGTCTTTCATTCATTTTACTAGGAAAATTGGAAAGTCTGTGTTCTGAAAGCTGTGTTTCCTTGGGGGATGTTAGGAGTCAGCAAGGAGAGTCTCTTTAGAGCAAGACCACATTCCCGCCAGGTTGAGTTTTGAACTGGCTTCCTGGAGGACGAGATGGGCCAAGCAGTCAACCCCCCAGCAGGGCTGGTCCTGGGAACCACTAAGGACACTCTACACCTCTGCTTGTCCTGAAACGAAGGGAGTTAAGGAGCTGAGAACCAATTATGTAAGAGGCACTCTGCCAGGACGTCACATACGCTCTTCCCTCTAAGGCCAGCTCACATGGCCTCGGGAGTCACATATTGCAAGACCAATCTCCCAATGGGAAAACAGAGGTTGAGAAAGGAGGGAACATCTCCTAAGCCCATACGGTTACCTCCTTTGTGGAGCTGCCATTGAAACTGTTGAGTTTCAGAGCTCTTTGGAGAGGCAGCTGATTACAGAGGAAAGAACACGGAGCAGAATGCCTGGCGATGCAAGTATGAGAGTCTTCTCTGCTACCTAATGCCTCAGAGACAGACTTTATTCCTTTGTGGGCTTAATTTCCTCATCCTTAGAATGAGGGCCCTGTATCATGGGCTCCAAGGTCCTCAGTTGGGCGTGAAAATGGTGTCATACATCACATCAGCTTCCCCAGCTCCATTCCTGACCTTCCTCACCTGACGTGAGGAGAAACCCTTGCACACTGGCACAGCTCTAGCCATTGTGCCCCCACCCACTTAGGCAACTCCCCAGGTAATGGCTGACCCTTGGCAGAGCTCATTCCCTCCTGCCTTCACCAGAAAGTGTTGCATGCACCCACCTCAGCTCGCCCACATGCTCTCTCTTTATCTAACATCTATGGGTGTGTAGTGACCCTCCAGGCCCTGTGCTACACACTGTGGAAAGAAATTAACGGTGAGCAGGGAGGACACAGTGCCTCTCCTCCCAAAATTAGACCCAGTACTGGAGACACATGAGTGGACAAATACTAAAAATATAGAGGGGTGAGTGTGAGCATAAGAAAAGGAGCACGATTTCTTCCTGAGGAGTCAAGGTACACTGCCCCAAGGTAGTAACCTTTAGTTCAGTTCAGTTCACTTGTTCAGTCATGTCTGACTTTTTGTGACCCCATGACTATAGCACGATAGGCTTCCCAGTCCATCACCAACTACCGGA
>NW_011482370.1:6575-7150 GCF_000754665.1 Bison bison bison
AGCCCTCCACTAAGTAGGAAAAAGCCTACTCCTACTGCATGTTCTGTGTTGAGGCATGAAACTGCTCAGCCCAAGGATTCTGTCCCGGGATGGAATGATCCATTGGAACGCTGCTGCAGGTCGTCAGAAGAAAGCAATTCCTGTAACACCTCAGATGCCTCTCTGTGAGGATACTTACCACTCTGTCCCTCATCTGAGAGGTATTTGTGTCCAAGAGTCACCTCTCCTCGCCCAAGTCAGGCAACAACAGTGTTTTGGTTTTCCTGGGATGCTATGTGCCAAGGGCTAATGCACTGTATATAAGAGATGCTTGTCCAATATTTGGCCAATGTCCAAATTTTCAATGTTGCTTTATTGTTCTCTCAATGCTGTTTTATTGTCGTGTAAAGCTTGCCATAATTCATTCTCAAAGTCAGCCATCTTCATTCTTTTCCATATGGTATCAATATTGATTCATTTTTTTGATTTTACCAGGTGCTAAAAATTACACTCCTTCTTCATTCCTGGAGAAGGAAATGGCAACCCACTCCAGTGTTCTTGCCTGGAGAATCCCAGGGACAGAAGAGCCTGGTGGG
>NW_011482370.1:7250-7923 GCF_000754665.1 Bison bison bison
CCAGATATTTAGAATCACCCAGGTGACTACTAGATTTGTGTGCCTTTCACCCCAGCATTTGGTACCACTTAGTCCCACAGGTTGGATTCTCAGGCCATATTCATGTTTCCAAAGATCTAGAGAATTAATTAAGGAGAAGAGCAACTTTAGCATTATGAATCCAGAAATAAATTCTTTCTCTGGGACCTGTTCTTGTAAACACTTCTGAACTCTTTCACAGGAACTTTTTTCTTCTAATTGCATCTCTGGGACCTAATCCTGGAGGGTTTGAAATGATTTTCCCTTGTGACTTTGAAACATTTGATGCTGTGTCCCTTGCCAGGTGTGATTCTACTTCCCTCCCCAGACATTATAATAAATAGACTTTGGAGTCTTCCTCTCCCCATTTACTAAAGATGCTGCTGCTTTTGAGTTACATTTGAAGTTCACTTCAGCCCTCCACTAAGTAGGAAAAAGCCTACTCCTACTGCATGTTCTGTGTTGAGGCATGAAACTGCTCAGCCCAAGGATTCTGTCCCGGGATGGAATGATCCATTGGAACGCTGCTGCAGGTCGTCAGAAGAAAGCAATTCCTGTAACATCTCAGATGCCTCTCTGTGAGGATACTTACCACTCTGTCCCTCACCTGAGAGGTATTTGTGTCCAAGAGTCTCCTCTCCTCGCCCAAGTCAGG
>NW_011482370.1:8055-9991 GCF_000754665.1 Bison bison bison
CTTAATATCTTCTGCTTCCATTAGGTGCATCCCATTTCTGTCCTTTATCGTGCCCATCTTTGCATGAAATGTTCCCTTGGTATCTCTAATTTTCTTGAAGAGATCCCTAGTCTTTCCCATTCTATTGTTTTCCTCTGTTTCTTTTCATTGATCAGTTAGAAAGCCTTCCTCATCTCTCCTTGCTATTCTTTGGAACTCTGCATTCAGAAAGGTATATCTTTCCTTTTCTCCTTTGTCTTTAGCTTCTCTTCTTTTCTCAGCTATTTGTAAGGCCTCCTCAGGCAACCATTTTGCCTTTTCACATGTCTTTTCTTGGGGATGGTTTTGATCACTGTCTCCTGTACAGTGTCATGAACCTCTGTCCATAGTTCTTCAGGAACTCTGTCTATCAGGTCTAGTCCCTTAAATCTATTTGTCACTTCCATTATATAATCATAAGTGAAGTTGCTCAGTCATGTCTGACTCTTTGTGAGCCCATGGACTGTAGTCTATCAGACTCCTCCATCCATGGGATTTTCCAGGCAAGTGTACTGGAGTGGGCTGCCATTTCCTTCTCCAAGGGATCTTCCCAACCCAAGGAATGAATCCTGGTCTCTGGCATTGCAAACAGACGCTTTACCATCTGAGACACCAGGGAAGTGTAAGGGATTTGATTTAGGTCATACCTGAATGGTCTAGTGTTTTTGCCTACTTTTTTCAATTTAAGTCTGAATTTGACAATAAGCAGTTCATGATCTGAACCACAGTCAGCTCCCAGTCTTGTTTTTCCTGACTGTGTAGAGCTTCTTTATCTTTGGCTGCAAAGAATATAATCAATCTGATTTTGGTACTGACCATCGGTGATGTCCATGTGTAGAGTCTTCTCTTGTGTTGTTGGAAGAGGGTGTTTGCTATGACCAGTGTGTTCTCTTGGCAAAACTCTGTTAGCCTTTGCCCTGCTTCATTTTGTACTCCAAGGCCAAACTTGCCTGTTACTCCAGGTATGTCTTGACTTCCTACTTTTGTATGCAGTCCCCTATGATGAAAACGACATCTTTTTGGGGTGTTAGTTCTAGAAGGTCTTATAGGTCATCATAGAACCATTCAACTTCAGCTTCTTTGACATTAGTGGTTGGGGCATAGACTTGGATTACAGTGCTGTTGAATGGTTTGTCTTGGAAATGAACAGAGATTATTCTAAAATATTTGAGATTGCACCCAAGTAGTGCATTTTGGACTCTTTTGTTTACTATGAGGGCTACTCCATTTCTTCTAAGGGATTCTTGCCCACAGTAGTAGATATAATGGTCATCTGAGTTAAATTCACCCATTCCAGTCCATTTTAGTTCACTGATACCTAAAATGCTGATGTTCACTGTTGCCATCTCCTGTTTGACCACTTCTGATTTACCTTGATTCATGGACCTAACATTCCAGGTTCCTATGCAGTATTGTTCTTTACAGCATCAGAACAGCATTGTTCTTTACAGTTCTTACTTCCATCACCAGTAACATCCAAAACTGGGCATTGTTTTTGCTTTGGCTCTCTTCATTCTTTCTGGAGTTATTTCTCCACTCTTCTCCAGTAGCATATTGGGCATCTACCGACCTGGAGAGTTCATCTTTTATTGTCCTATCTTCTTGCCTTTTCATACTGTTCATGGGGTTCTTAAGGCAAGAATACTGAAGTTATTTGCCATTCCCTTCTCCAGAGGACCATGTTTTGTCAGAACTCTCCACCATGACCCGTCCATCTTGGGTGGCCCTACAGGGCATGGCTCACAGAATCATTGAGTTAGACAAGGCTGTGATTCATGTGATCAGTTCGATTCATTTTCTGTGATTGTGGTTTTCATTCTGTCTGCCCTCTGATGGATAAGGATAAGAGGCTTGTGGAAGCTTCCTGATAGATGGGACTAGCTGTGGGGGAATCTGGGTCTTGTTCTGATGGGCAGCT
>NW_011482370.1:10091-12342 GCF_000754665.1 Bison bison bison
GGATTCAATCCCTGGCTTGGGAAGATTCCCTGGAAGAGGGCATGGCAACCCACTCCAGTATCCTTGCCTGGAGAATCCCATGGACAGAGGAGCCTGACGGGCTACAGCCCATAGGGTCGCAAAGAGTCAGACACGACTAAAGCGACTGAGCATGCATGCTAGTTGCACACAGCTAGGCTATTGGATGGGATTTCAGAAATAATCATTACCCCTTCTATATCATCAATTGGTAAAACTGCAGCATGAGAGCCAAGCCAGCCTATTGCCTGTTTTTGTAGATAAACTTTTATTACAATACAGCTATGCCTACTCATTTAAACAATCTCAAAAGCTGTTTTTGTGCTACAATGACAGATCTAAGTACTTGGAACAGAGACCAATGGTCTGCAAAATCTAAAATATTCCTGATGACAGAAAAACTTAGCCAACCTCTGGTTCTAGACCATAAAGAAAAAAAGTTTGAGGAAATAATCCTGCATGGAACCCAGGATAAAAAGGAGTTAAATAAATCCCAACCTACAGTGTTGAAGCTCAGTGATGGAAGAAATTAACGGAGGAGAAGGAAGGGTGGAGTATGGTAACTGTATTCCTGGACTAAAATATACATGGATGAGGCTATTTCTACAACAGCGAGTGTGAGTCATCTAAAACTGGCATTGACAAACTATGGCCCGCAGGCCAAATCTGGTCTGCACGTGTTTGTTGTTGTTATTTTAATAGACTATTTTTTTAAAAGCAAGTTTAGGTTTACCAAAAAATTGATCAGAAAATACAGAGAGCTCCCATATTCCTCTTCTTCCTGTCCCACAGTTCCCCTATTATTAACATCTTTCATTACTGTGGTACATTTGTTTAAAATGATGAACAAATATTGATATATAATTATTAACTAAAGATCACAATTTAACTTAGGTCTTTGAACTATACAATTCTATAGGTTTTGAGAAATATATAATGTCATGTATCAACCAATAGAATATCATATGGATATTTGCCCACCAGCAATGAATGACAGTCCCTGTTGCTCTCTATCTTCCCAGTATTTGGTGGCATCAGTGTGTTCGATTTTAGCCATTTTAATATACATATCGTGGTCTAACACTGTTTATAATTCCTTAAAGATATATAATGCTAAGAATCTTGCATATGTTTCTTTGTCATCTGTATATCTTCTTTGGTGACATGACTTTGCAGATCTCTTTCCCACTTTTAAATTGGGTTGTTTATTTCCTTAACATTGATTTTTTTAAAGTCCCTTGTATATTTTAGATGTAAGTCTTTTATCAGATATATGTTTGGCAAAGATTTTCTACCAGTCTGTAGATTATCACTTCATTCTCTAAACAGTGTCTTTTACAGATCACAAGTTTTACCTTTATTGAAGTGAAATTTATCGCATTTATCTTTAATAGATCATGCTTTTGCTGTTGTATGTAAAAGGTCATCATCAAACCAAAGGTGACATAGATTTTCCCCTATGATATCTTTTAGGAATTACATATTTTGTATTTTAAAACTTAGGTCTCTGATTCATTTTGAGTTAATTTTTGTGGAAGGAGTAAAGTCTCATTTGTTGAAAAGACTATCTTTCTCCACTGAATTCTCTTTGCTCCTTTGTCAAAGATCAATTTACCCTAATAGTGTGTGTCTACTTATTAGCTCTTCTTTACATTCTATTGACCAATTTTTCTGTTCTTTAGCTAATATCACCCAGGCTTGATCACTGTAGCTTTATATTAAGTCTTGAACTCAGGTCAGGACAGATCTTCAACTCTATTTTTCTTCAGTACTATGCTGGCTGTTCTGGGTCTTTTCCTACTCCATATGAACTTTAGAATTATTGTGTTGCTATCCATAAAATTACTTGGTTATATTTTGGATTGAATCTATAGATTAAATTGGGAAGAGTTAACATTGCAATTAATGGAAAAAAGGTATTTTACAAAATTCAACATACATTCATGATAAAAACTTTCAACAAATTGGGTATAGAAGGAATGTACCTCAACATAACGAAGGCCATATATGATAAATCCATAGATAACATCATTTCTAATGGTGAAAGTTAGAAAATTTTTCCTCTAAGATCAGGAACAAGACAAGTGTGCCTAGTGTCACCATTCCTATTGAACACAGTACTGGAAGTCCTAGCCAGAGCAATTATGCAAGAAAAAGAAAAAAAAAATCCAAATTATAAGGAAAAAGTAAAATTGTTTCTGATTGCAGATTATATGATATTTTATATAGAAAA
>NW_011482370.1:12442-13470 GCF_000754665.1 Bison bison bison
TATTATAGATTCTGTACAATCCTGATCAAACTTCCAATGACATTTTTCATAGAACTAGAGAATCCTGAAATTTGCATAGAGCTACAGAAGCTACTGAATAGCCACAGAAACCCTGAGAAAGAACAAAGCTGGAAGCATCAGATTTCTTGATTTCAAACTATATTACAAAGCTATAGTAATCAAAAGAGCATGGCCCTGGCATAAAAACAGACACATAGACTGATGGAACATAATCAAGATCCCAGAAAGAAACCCTCACATATATGGTCAACTAATATTTGACAAGGGAGCCAAGAATACTCAATGGGGAAAGGATACTATTTTCAATAAATGGTGTTGAGAAAACTGGATAAACATACTCAGAAGAATGAAATAGATCCCTATCTTATACCACTCATAAAAAGTAACTCAAAATGGATTAAAGACTTCAGCATAAAACCTGAATCCATAAAACTCACAGAAGAAAACATAAAGGGGAAAGCTCCTTGATATTGGTCTTGGCAACATTTTTTCAGATATGATGCCTAAAATACAAGCAAGAAAAGCAAAAATAGATAAGTGGGACTTCATCAAACTAAAAAGTGTCTGTGCAGCAAAAGAAGCAATCAACAAAAAAGGAGACTTATGGAATGGGAGAAAGTAATTGCAAACCACTTATGAGGATGTGTGTGTTAGTTGCACAATCATGTCTGATTCTTTTCAACCCCATAGACTGTAGCCCACCAGGCTCCTCTGTCCATGGAATTCTTCAAGCAAGAATACTGCAGTGGGTTGCCATTTCCTTCTCCAGGGGATCTTCCTGACTGAGGGATTGAACCCAGGTCTCATGCATTGCAGGTAGATTCTTTACCATCTGAGCTAAAGAAAAGTTCCATTTATTAGGATAAGAGGTTAATATCCAAAATATATAAGTAATTCATACAACTCAACAGCAAAATAAACAATCAGATTAAAAAATGGGCAGAGGACCTGTATGGACATTTTTCCAAAGAAGACACACAAATGGTCAACAGACACAAGAAAAGATG
>NW_011482370.1:16176-17804 GCF_000754665.1 Bison bison bison
AAGACAACAGCTTTATTGAGAAATAATTCACATATCATACAATTCACCCATTTAAATTGGACCATCCAATGGCCTTTGGCATTTGCACAAACTTGTGCAACTACAACCAGTCAATTTTAGAATATTTTCATCACCTCAGAAGAGAAATCCTGTGCAATTCAACTATCACTCGCATATCGCCAATCCTCCCTCCAGTCCTAAAATGCCACTAATCCACCTTCTTTGTCTATAGACTTGCCAATTATTGACATGTTATATGAATGCAATCATGTATTATAAGTCCATTTGTGACTGGCTTCTTTCACTTATTGTAATGTTTTAAAGATTCATCCATGTTGTAGCCTACATCAGTAGCATGTTCCTTTTTATGTCTGAATAATATTTGTATGATATACTATATTTATTTATCTACCACTTATAGGGATGTGATGCCATGTCTACATAAGAAAATTCTAAAGCCAAAAGAGTCATCAGTGTTTCATCTGCTCTATTATCTATCTAAATTGTGCAAAACTAATTATGTCCTACTTTTTCCTACAGGCTTCTGGGAACATGCACCCCCAAACTTGCTTAGTACCACCTCATAATTGTCTTTGTGAAATCATCTTGATTAATCAGATTTTGGTTAGACCTACATGAAGATAAAGGAACTACATATAATAAGATGTCAACTGAAGGCAGATAACAGAACAACTGAGCAAAGAGTGAGATTTCAGTAAATTCATCAGATGAATTTATTTCACACCACTTTGACCAGTTTTGGGCTTCCTTGATGGCTCAGTGGGTAAAGAATCCACCTGCAATACAGGAGACCCGGGTTTGATTCCTGGGTTGGGAAGATCCCCTGGAGAAGGGAAAGGCAACCCACTCCAGTATTCTGGCCTGAAGAATTCCATGGACCATATACTCCATGGGGTTGCAAAGAGTTGGACACGACAGAGCGACTTTCACTTTTCTTTCACTTGACCAGTTTAATTTTCACTGAATTGACTAGTTGTTTTGCCAACATATAGATAGTTTAACATAGTGTTTTTGTTAAGTCGCTGAGTCACGTCTGACTCTTTTGTGACCCCATGGACTATACCCACCAGGCTCCTCTGTCCATGGGATTTCCCAGGCAAGAATACCTGAGTAGGTTGCCATGCCATCCTGCAGGAGATCTTCCTGACCCAGGGATCAAACCCGTGTCTTTTATATCTCCTGCATTGGCAGGAGGGTTCTTAACCACTAGAGCCACCTGGGAAGCCCCATATACCTTATGTACCTTACCTTATCTTTTTCATTATTGTCTTGGCCAACTAGCTCCCAAAGACTTCTCACAGGCCACATTCATAAGGGTCCTTGAAACTGGATCTCCTCCTTTCTACTCTGTCTCACGTCTCTTACCCTGACACTAATCCACACTAGACTGAATGTTATCTTTGTTGACCAAACCTTCTCAATCTTTATTGATTCCCTTTTTTAATTTTGTGAATTTTTGTTCTCAAATCTATCATGCAAAATCTCTTCTCCAGAGGGATGATGGGGGTATAAGGAGGGGGAAATATCAAGAATGAGTCTCAGGTGTTAGGGCTAAGGTTAATTACGTCATACCGAGACAGGGAAAAGGTATGCAAATGTTTTTTGAT
>NW_011482371.1:0-496 GCF_000754665.1 Bison bison bison
AGTTAATGTTTAGTCATTCAGTCATGTCTGACTGACTGTGACCCCATGGACTGCTAAGTCGCTTCAGTCGTGTCTGACTCTGTGCAACCCCAGAGACGGCAGCCCACCAGGCTCTCCCGTCCCTGGGATCCTCCAGGCAAGAACACTGGAGTGGGTTGCCATTTCCTTCTCCAATGCATAAAAGTGAAAAGTGAAAGTGAAGTCACTCAGCTGTGTCCGACCTTCGTGACCCCATGGACTGCAGCCTACCAGGCTCCTCTGTCCATGGGTTGCTGAGATCCCTCTAAAATAAAAGATAAATGAATAGGAGAAAGACAAACAGAAGTTTAATAACACAGATACCTTCTGTATGCATGGAAAGAGATAGGAAAAATAAGTGACTCCCTGAAATGGCTGAAGCCACCACCTTTGATACTCTCTCCAGCTAAAGACAAAAGATTAAGGGGATGTGTGTGTTATGGGAGGTGACCAGGAAAAGCACAGTAAACAGGGAATG
>NW_011482371.1:4195-6898 GCF_000754665.1 Bison bison bison
TAGGTCTTTGAATACTCAGTTTTTTCTTTGAAGGTTGATAAACATAACCTTGGGCTTCTTTCTTACACAATAGGCCTAAGCAAAAAGGAAAGTATAAATAAACTATAAATTAAAAAATGCTTTCTTCCAGTATATTGAAAGGGCCATTCTCTATATATGTACTTTTTTTTGGGGGGGGGGGCGGTGCGGAGCTGGATTAACAGTAAGATCTAGATAGATCCAGAGAGGGAACAAAGGCTCTTATTGTTCCAGACAATTGAAAAAGAGTTTGGTGCTGTAATCAAAATCCTTTCCAACATTGTATTACTAAACAGAGGATAAATGGTGGGAATTTACTACATTTTTGCATGACCATATTGGGACTTAACAGCCCATAGGGATCCAACTTACTAAGTGGCAGTCTTAGGTTCTAAAATATAGCAAAATATGCCACCACAAAATATCTCTCTTGACATAAGGACTGTCTGGATCTGATTATTTTTAAGAAACAGCAGACACAGGAAAAGCTCTGAAACAATTTAAGCTATATTAAGCTATGCTAAGTAGTTCAAAAGGGACTCATAGTGGTCAGTGTAAACTTCCATATTAGTTGTTTTTAAAACGTCTGCTGTAGGACGGTGAGTGTCTGATAAACTAAGAGTGGCAGTTTTAGGAGAGAAATTTGTTTGGCGATGTACATCACTGGAACATAGGGAGCAACTGACAGAGCCAAGACTCCCTCCCTTGGGGTAACTGTTACTCTTTAAAAAGAGACACTGAGTCCAGAAACTTGGAGACAGACACTGCCGGAGGCCCAGTCAGAGCAGAGGGTGACTTCCCACTGTGTAGCCAGACCAGACACCTCCTCCCCAGGCTTCTTAGAGTGGTTCCTTACTCTTCTACTCTCCCTACTTTGACTAACCTATGTTGTTTGCAATAAACCGAGCAATTTGTGAATTCAATATTGGCCACATTTCATTTATCTTCAATGCTGTGATTCTTCTCTGGTCTTACTGCTGGGCCCTACAACAAAAAGCTGAGTAGAAATTACCCTTTTGTTATAGATATTTACATTTAGGAGGGAAACATCAATTTGTTACAGCGTCACCTTCTCTGTACCTGTTTGGCTGCACCCCGCAGGCCAAAGCTCTACACTTGCTCAGCTTCAAGACTAAAGAGCCCAGAGTTAGCGACAGAGACATCGTGGTTTAATGGATGGGGGAGCCCTACCTGTCTTCCGAAGCAAGGTCCTGGAGCAATACCCCATCGTGTGCAGTGGATGGAGGGCAGGACATGGCGGCTGGTTTTGCTTTGGGGGAAGGAGAGATCAGCAGTTATAGCGGAATTGATGTCAGGTGGGCTCATCAGTTACCAGGGAGACCAGCCTAGAAGCACGCCCCTCATCGCTCCTTCGAAAAGCTGTCAGGTAGAGATGTTTAATCTAAAGGTTAGAACAATCACCAGCTGCAGCTGGGGCAAGTATGTAGGAAGCCTGTCAGTCCTGTGAGTGGGGTGCAGATGAAGCAGGGACTGGCCCAGCAGGGGATGTACAGACAGCGAAACAACAACACCATCTTGGGGGGGCCTGACCATACAGTATGGGAAACTGAAAGTGAAAGTCGCTCAGTCGTGTCCGGCTCTTTGCGACCCCATGGACTGTACTTTGCCAGGCTCTGTCCATGGGTATTCTCCAGGCAAGAATACTGGAGTGAGTAGCTGTTCCCTTCTCCACGGGATCTTCCCA
The DNA here is from genome assembly GCF_000754665.1 of Bison bison bison. Lineage (NCBI taxonomy): Eukaryota > Metazoa > Chordata > Mammalia > Artiodactyla > Bovidae > Bison > Bison bison. Next base: position 5,919 of record NW_011482371.1, read on the forward strand.
GCCCAGGGATCGAACCTGGGCTGTCTCCTGTATTGCAGGCAGATTCTTTACCACTGTGCCACCAGGGAAGCCCAAGAATACTGGAGTGGGTAGCCTATCCCTTCTCTAGGGGATCTTCCCGACCCAGGAATCTAACCAGGGTCTCCTGTATTGCAGGTGGATTCTTTACCAGCTGAGCTACCAGTATGGGGGAAAGGATAACTAAATCTCTAGAAATTCTTATCAATGGAGAAGGTTCTGCTTTATGTGCAACCCAGGTTAAATCACTTGGCAGGGACCTCTGGTGACCCAAACTTTGGGAGTGATATTTGGGCATTTCTTTCCAAAACATTACATGTCCTTACTAGCTTGTCTTGCTTTGTCCATTTTGGAGTTAACTGGGATTATGTAATTCAATATATTTTTCTATATTGAAAATAAGGAGAGCTAGTTCAAGCATAAGATAATCACCAAAAGACAAACTTGAACATGTTTTCAGTAAACTCTATAGCTGAGCTGGAAGAAATGAACTAATTCTGGTTTGTACACAGGCATAAAGCCCCTAATTTGCATATACACATGAGTACGTAATGGCACACATACATTCACGGCTGTGAATTCAAAGGAGAATATGTGTCAAATGTTAGAATACTGTCACTGCAAGCAGGAAAGGGATAATAAAGCAATATGAGGAACCAGGAACCAGAAAGATAGGTAAATAACAAATGCATTCATATTCATTTTAAAGAGGCTGCTTGTGTGAAAGGGGATAATATTTTGAGAGAAGGTTAATTAACTAAGGCTTTGAAGTAGCAGAGATATTTAATGAATGTTTTGGCATACTCAGAATTGATTGAGGAAGTCTTCGTTCATGAAAATTTCTTGGGAAATCACAGTGTATCCTTAACAAATAAGTGAAATACCTATGAAAAGAATCGGGCTTCCCAGGTGTCGCTAGTGGTAAAGAACCTGCCTGCCAATGCAGGAGGCTTAAGAGATGT
>NW_011482371.1:6998-8090 GCF_000754665.1 Bison bison bison
GGTAATGACTGAGATTCTCAGAGCAATTTACTGAGGAACACCTACATGGGGGCTCTGCAAGAATATTATCTCTTTCTGACAAAACATATATTTTGTCATTTCCAAAAAAACTGAAAATGAGAGTTCTTGCCCTCTATTTACTTCAACCTTAATGGAAGAAATGAGTAAATAGTCAACCAAAATAATGCAGCAATGATTATATTTAATTTGAAATTATTTATATACATTACAAAAGTGTGTTAGAGACAGTAAGAAAAAAATTGGTTAGATGATAGTAAGTTTGAGTAAAATTAGTGGAAATGTTTCTGGAAAACAAAGCAGATGTGACCTATTTTGAATTTCTCTGTGTGTGTGTGTGTTTGAAAATCACTGCAGATGGTAACTGCAGCCATGAAATTAAAAGACACTTGCTCCTTGGAAAAAAAGCTATGACCAACCTAGAAAGCATATTAAAAAACAGATACATTACTTTGCCAACAAAGGTCCATCTAGTCAAGGCTATGGTTTTTCCAGTAGTCATGTATGGATGTGAGAGTTGGGCCATAAAGAAAGCTGAGCACCAAAGAATTGATGCTTTTAAACTGGGGTGTTGGAAAAGACTCTTGAGAGTCCGTTGGACTGCAAGGAGATCCAATCAGTCCATCCTACAGGAAATCAGTCCTGAATGTTCATTGGAAGGACTGATGCTGAAGCTGAAACTCCCAATACACTGGCCACCTGATGCGAAGAACTGACTCATTTGAAAAGTCCCTGATGCTGGGAAAGATTGAAGGCGGGAGGACAGAGGATGAGATGCTTGGATGGCATCACCGACTCAACGGACATGAGTTTGAGTAAACTCTGGGAGCTGGTGATGGACAGGAAGGCCTGGTGTGCTGCAGTCCATGGGGTCACAAAGAGTGACGACTGTTCAGTGACAGTTCAGTCACGACTGAGTGACTGAACTGAACTGTGTGTTTGCTGTTTTTTTTTTTTTAATTTATTTACTTTTAACTGAAGGATAATTGCTTTACAGTATTGGATTGGTTTCTACAACATCAACATGAAATATTTAAATATTTCTCCCAGTTTGAAATGTGATGCTATGCTATG
>NW_011482371.1:8456-9881 GCF_000754665.1 Bison bison bison
GGCTCCTCCGTCCATGGGATTTTCCAGGCAAGAGTACTGGAGTGGGGTGCCATTGCCTTCTCCAAAGTGGTTCTGTATTACTGTATTCATCTGTATTCAGGATGCAGTGTGGATATGTGGCAAAGCATATAGTGTCATCCGTGATGGGAGCCTGCCTATCCTTCACCATTTCCTCCTTTAACCCAGCCCACGTTAAACATTTAGCATTCCCTGAGGGCACAATGTTCTCTCACTAGTCTGCTTTGACATGGGTGGCCCGGCCTGGAATCTTTGTGCTCCTTCTTCTCTTTGTGCACTCTTTATCTAATCTTTCCAGAGTCATCCCACCCTTTAGATGTTGATGATTTTGGTTTTGAATTTTCTACTGAACTGTTTCTTTTAATCCACTTTTAAAGATGAATTATTTTTCATTTCCAAGGGGTTCAATGCTTTTGATTTTCTGAACTTAACACTTGATTTCTGGTTGTCAAACTTACATTCAAATAAAGATGACATTCTTGTGCTTATTCTCATTATTTTTTAAAAAATATTTATCTAGTTATTTTATTTATTTGGCTGCTCTGAGTCTTAGTTGTAGCACGCAGGATCTTTGATTTTAGTTGCAGCATGTGGGATCTAGTTCTCTGACCAGGGATAGAACTGGGCCTGCTGCATTGGGAGCGTGGAGTCTTAACCATTGGACCACCAGGGAAGTCACCCCTCATTATTTCCTTTTTAATTTTGAAACTGCTTACATAATAAGAATACTTTAAAAAGAATTGTTATAAATTATGCACTTTCTAAAGTTATGATTTGGAGCAATATTCTCAAGCCCCAATCCCTTTGGGTCATTCTTGACCCTTTTCTTGTACTCTGCATATCTGATACCTCTGGAATCCTGTTGTTTTGACTTTCAAAATAAATCCACAATCCACCTCTGCCTATGCCTAAGCCTATATCAGGCCTTCCCGAGATCCTTGTGGTAGCATCCCAACCAGGCTTTCTGTTCTTGGTTTTGCCCCCTACATAGAGTGAGTCTCTTCCTCAAGCAGTATCTGAATTAGTTAGATGGTAAGTCATCCCTGGACTGCAGGTCTCCCATCTCATTCACCATCAAAGCCCAAGCCCTTAAAACTCCTCTCAGGCCTTGAACAGTCTTCCTCCTGCCCAGCCCCCACCTCCCTTCAGTGGCACCCTTTCCCATTCTGTCAGCTCTTGTGGTCCCTGGAAGAGTGGGGCTGCTGTCCTATTCTCTTGGCCTGGAGCGAGTTCCCCAATATCCTTAAGAATAACTTGTTCGCCTCCTTCAGGCTTTTGCTCAAATGCTACCTTCTCACTGAAGACTTTTCTGACTTCTTTTTAATGCAAATGCAGCCCCCATAAACACACATCTAACTTGTCTCGGCCGTTTTCTGTCTTATTTTTCTCCATTTTCTCCATTTGGTT
>NW_011482371.1:9981-11194 GCF_000754665.1 Bison bison bison
CATTTTTCTTATCACTATCTTACATGCAAAATATAGTGCTTATCCATTCGCTTATGTCACGCTTTGGAACATATGCCCCGTCAGGTTGCTGCTGTATCTCCTGCCATGAGAACGTGCCTGGTGTGTCACAAGCACTCAAAAATACTTATTGAATAGTGAAATGAAAAGCAAACTCCACCATTCAATAATAAAAGAATAAATATCAACAAACAAATAAATTCAGTGACTTGAAGACACTTTCATAATACAAAGTCAAGTCAAAAACTGGGCTTCAAAATTTACTTTTTAGAAAATATTATTTCTAAATTTCCAGTATAAACTCAATTTTGTTTACTTCATATGCATTGAAAAAGGCTAGCAGGAAAAAAGTTAATAGTCATTATCTCAAAATGGGACATTCTTTTGTGTATTTTCAGAATTTTGTACAATAAGCTTTGTAACTTCACAGTCAAGAAAAAAAATCAAACCTTATTTTTAAAAATTTGATGATAGTAAAAAGTAGCTCCCAAACAATTTCTTCTTACCTCATGATACTAAATGATGGACTGGGCTGCCTTAACAGCCCTGTCTCATTGCCATTCTTTCTTCCTTCCCTCTGTCTAGTAGGTTGGTCAAAAACCTCCAATCATTGGTCATTTTGATACTACAGAGACCATGCACTAAGAGAGTTATTTCTTAGATTTTGAGAGAATTGGAAATTCTGTTGAAAAACAAGTTTTAATGAATTTTTTTGAAGATCAATTTTATTCTCACTGTATATTATTAATTTATATTAGTTTGGGGGCTCTAAAACAGTATTAGATGCCTTGTTGGCTCATTCTTAAGAAATCCAGTACAAATTTGGAGGTTGATTCTTAGAATTACAAGATTTTGTAGGAGAGAAAAAATAATTTTCCCTCTACTCTTCTAGGTTCTTGGTTGAGACTCCGTGTAATAAAAGACAGATTCATAGGACGAAAAACAAAAAGAAGTTTAATAACATGTATACCTCTTTTACACGAGGGAGAGACCCAGAAAGACTGACTCCTCGAAATAGTCCAAGCCATCAACTTAAAGACCATTTCCAGCTAAAGACAAAAGATATTTTGGGGGTGGGGGCAGTTATGGCAGTTTTCTCAGTTTTACTGAGAAAAGCTCAGTAAACAAGGACAAAGTTGTATACAAATCTAAGTCCATGCCTTCTCCATTAGTAAGAGTTTCTAGTGATTTAGAA
>NW_011482371.1:11446-11924 GCF_000754665.1 Bison bison bison
AAATCATTTTGATTGGCAGGTTTTTTGTTTTTGTGTGTGCTGTTGATACAGCATACACTGTCAGTTAGGAAGACCTTTAATTTTAGATCACTGATTCTCAAGTGTGGATTATTTGGCCCCTAAGGATATTAGGCAACATCTGGAGATACCTTTGACTCTGGTAAGTACGGAGAAGGATTGCTACTGGAATCCAGTGGGTAGAGACATCTAAACATCCTACAGAGCTCAGGATAGCATCTACAACAAAGAATTATCTGGCCCCAAATATCTGTAGTGCCAAGGTTGAAAAACTTTACAATGTAGAGAACGGAAAAAAGCAAACATAGAAAGGATCGGCCACTCCAAGAATACTGACAAGAGACCTATTCTTAAGTGACTGAGCAGCCATCTCATCCCTGCTTTAGCTTGTTTACTCTCCTGCTTAGTGGTTTAAAGTTTTTAATCACCTCCCAGCCAGGTGTTTTAACTTTGGTACAAA
>NW_011482371.1:12024-12667 GCF_000754665.1 Bison bison bison
GAAATTCTCAGCTCTAACCCCTGGGCTCAGTTCCATCCAGCAAGAGAAGCTAAATAAACACTTTGCTATCCAAGGGGTTCAGTTTGTCTGGTGGAATTACTTATGACACTGCAGTATCATCTCATGCATGGATAACTCTTGAGCGTCTGAACTGTACTGGAGGCTAAGAAAAGCTGCTGATGATCTGAGCAAATACCTACAGAACTAAAGGTTCTGTACAGATATTTAGATATCTGTAGATATCTAAATATCTGTTACAGATATTTAGACCAGTGCTGCACAGCTTGTCTCTGAGACAAATGGAGATGGGTATCAAAGGCATTTTGGAGGCGGCACTTGGGGAGGGGTAACCTAGACATGTGGGGCAGCCCCAGGAGGCAGAGACTGGACCTCTCTCTGCCTCACTCTTTTCATCCATCCAGGGTCTCTCCATTTCTTTTTCTAGCTCCATTCCCCCTGTCCCCACCAGCCCCATCCTAGTGTTTTTCAATTTGTGACAATAATGCTATGAGTTTTAAAGAGCTAATGCGATAGGTGACACTGAAGATTGTTTTTGCCTTTTCCATTCATTTTTTTCAATCACTATGTTTATTTTCATGGTATGTTAGTGGCTTCCCCACTGGCTCAGCAGTAAAGAATCCAC
>NW_011482371.1:13569-14347 GCF_000754665.1 Bison bison bison
TCACCTGCTGCTGAGGGTTCCCAGTGCTGAAGCGAGGTGAATGTCTTTTCCCTCTCTCTCCACAGAACTTGGATCAGGAACAGCCCGGTCTTATAAACTCATCAACACAACTCTTTTGGCTTCTGTGTCCAATTTCCCTCTCCACTGAGGTTCAAAAGCAGCCTGTCTGGCCAGTGTGTGTTTGGGTATGAGGGCATGGGAAGAAAGGGATAGTGAGACTTATCTCTATCTCTCCACTGATTCTTCCCCTACTCTTCCAGGGGTCAATGTATCATAAATACCACCTTAGAAAAAAAAAGAAAAATAAGTACCACCCTCAAAGCTAGAAAGCAATGCTTTGCAGTCCAGCATCAATCGTCTAAATATTCTTGGTGATAGGACAAGCTCATTACAAAACTCCTAGGGCTCGGTTAACACTGTGGTTTATGCAAATGACATCCTAAGATTGAATTCTAGGAATATATATCTTAATTGGACTTAGTGACCCCTTAGTTATAATTTAACTATAATCCTAACTGACATGTCAGATAGCTGTAGCATATGATTAGTTTTTATGCTTTATATGTTGAATTATTCTTCCAAGTGTTAAAACTTTGAAGCACAGAACATGTGGTTTTGATATGATCATCTTTATGGACAACTATTAATACATGATCTGCTGACAACCCATAGCCTGATCTCACCTTCTGAAGCCCCTAGCACCAGACTAAATCGGGCTCGGCAGTGTAATGTTTGTTCTGCACATTTGAGTTAGAATTGACAAATAGAAACTGAAATA
>NW_011482371.1:14447-15073 GCF_000754665.1 Bison bison bison
AAAGTAATGTCTCTGTTTTTTAATATGCTGTCTAGGTAGGTCACAGCTTTTCTTCCAAGGAGCAAGCATCTTCCATGGAGCAAGCATCTTTTCATGGCTGCAGTCACCATCTGCAGTAATTTTGGAGCCCAAAAAATAAAGTCTGTCACAGTTTCCATTGTTTCCCCATCTATTTGCCATGAAGTGATGGGACCAGATGACATGATCTTAGTTTTCTCAATGTTGAGTTTTAAGATTACTTTTTCACTCTCCTCTTTCACTTTCATCAAGAGAGTCTTTATAGTTCTTCCTAACTTTCTGCCATAAGGGTGGTGCCATCTGTGTATCTTAGGTTATTGATCTTTCTCCCAGCAATCTTGATTCCAGCTTGTGCTTCATCAAGTCTGGCATTTCGCATGATGTACTCTGCATATAAGTTAAATATGCAGGGTGATAATACACAGTCTTGACATACTCCTTTTCCTATTTGGAAGCAGTCTATTGTTCCATGTCCAGTTCTAACTATTGCTTCCTGACATGCATACAGATTTCTCAAGAGGCAGGTCAGGTGGTCTGGTATTCCCATCTCTTTCAGAATTTTCCACAGTTTATTGTGATGCACACAGTCAAAGGCTTTGACATAGTCA
>NW_011482371.1:15173-15636 GCF_000754665.1 Bison bison bison
CAGACTGCTGAAAGGTGTCATATTTCTGGCTGGGTTTTTAATTTAAAGCCTATATAATGATAGAAGTGGGGACTCAGAGGTGGGAAAAGAAGAAATTTGAAATCTCTACACAAATGTCAATCAACTAGCTATCTTGACAGGTTGACATGTTATCCTGAATGAAAGCATCACTGATGGATGTTCTAACATTAGATTGAGTTCCCTGACCATAGTCTAATCTCATTTTAGGCCCTAAATGACTTACTGAAATTTGTTGTGTCAAAAAACATTTGTAGTCTGGATCACATTTTATTACTGACTTAAGCGTATATACACAAATATATTTCAGAAAATGTAAGAAGAAAAATCCATAGAGACATCTCAGCATTTCAAGAAAGAATATTTTCCTTTAGCTGGTAGAGGGCCATGTCAATCACTCAAACTTGCAATCCAAAACAGTATACGTGTAGTTCTTTAAAAGTGT
>NW_011482371.1:15736-16102 GCF_000754665.1 Bison bison bison
AGTTCAGTCACTCAGTCGTGTCCAACTCTTTGTGACCCCATGGACCCCAGCACGCCAGGCTTCCCTGTCCATTACCAACTCCCGGAGTTTACTCAAACTAATATCCATCAAGTTGGTGATGCTATCCAACCATCTCATCCTCTGTCGTCCCCTTCTCCTCCCGCCTTCAATCTTTCCCAGCATCAAGGTCTTTTTCAGTGACTCAGTTCTTCACATCAGGTGGCCAAAGTATTGGAGTTTCAGCTTCAGTATCAGTCCTTCCAATGAATATTCAGGACTGATTTCCTTTAGGAAGGACTGGTTGGATCTCCCTTCAGTCCAAGGGACTCTCAAGAGTCTTCTCCAACACCACAGTTTAAAAGCATC
>NW_011482371.1:16406-20097 GCF_000754665.1 Bison bison bison
TGCCTTTTCTAAAACCAGCTTGAACATCTGGAAGTTCATGGTTCACATACTATTGAAGCCTGGCTTGGAGAATTTTAAGCATTACTTTGATAGTGTGTGAGATAAGTGCAATTGTGCATTGGTTTGAACATTCTTTGGCATTGCCTTTCTTTGGGACTGGAATGAAAACTGAACTTTTCCAGTCCTGTGTCCACTGCTGAGTTTTCCAAATTTGTTGGCATATTGAGTGCAGCACTTTCACAGCATCATCTTTTAGGATTTGAATTAGCTCAACTGGAATTCCATCACCTCCACTGCTTTCTTCGTAGTGATGCTTCGTAAGGCCCACTTAACTTTGTGTTCCAGGATACCTGTCTCTAGGTGAGTGATCACACCATTGTGGTTATCTGGGTTATTAAGATCATTTTTGTATAGTTCTTCTGTGTATTCTTGCCACCTCTTCTTAATATCTTCTGCTTCTGTTAGGTCCCTACCATTTCTGTCTTTTATTGAGCCCATCTTTGCATGAAATGTTCCCTTGGTATCTCTAATTTTCTTGAAGAGATCTCTAGTCTTTCCCAGTCTATTGTTTCCTTCTATTTCTCTGCATTGATCACTGAGGAAGGCTTTCTTATCTCTCCTTGCTATTCTTTGGAACTCTGCATTCAAATGGGTATATCTTTCCTTTTCTCCTTTGCCTTTAGCTTCTCTTCTTTTCTCAGTTCTTTGTAAGGCCTCCTCAGACAACCATTTTGCCTTTTTCCATTTCTTTTTGTTGGGGATGGTCTTGACCACGGCCTCCTGAACAATGTCACAAACCTCCGTCCATAGTTATTCAGGCACTCTTATCTGTCAGATCTAATCACTTGAATCTATTTCTCACTTCCACTGTATAATTTTAAGGGATTTGATTTAGATCGTACTTGAATGGTCTAGTGGTTTTCCCTACTTTTTTCAATTTAAGTCTGAATTTGGCAATAAGGAGTTCATGATCTGAGCCACAGTCAGCTCCCAGTCTTGATTTTGCTGACTGTGTAGAGCTTCTCTATCTTCCGCTGCAAAGAATATAATCAATCTGATTTTGGTATTGACCTGGTGATGTCCATTTGTAGAGTCTTCTCTTTTGTTGGAAGAGGGTGTTTGCTATGACCAGTGTGTTTTCTTGGCAAAACTCTATTAGCCTTTGCCCTGCTTCATTTTGTACTCTAAGGCTAAATTTGCCTGTTACTCCAAGTATTTCTTGACTTCCTACTTTTGCATTCCAGTGCCCTATAGTGAAAAGGACATCTTTTTTGGGTGTTAGTTCTATAAGCTGTTGTAGGTCTTCATAGAACTGTTCAGCTTCAGCTTTGTTAGTATTACTGGTTGGGGCATAGATTTGGATTACTGTGATATTGAATGGTTTGCCTTGGAAATGAACAGAGATCATTTTGTTGTTTTTGAGATTGAATCCAAGTACTACATTTCAGACTCTTTTGTTGACTATGAGGCTGCTCCATTTCTTCTAAGGGATTCTTGCCCACAGTAGTAGATGTAATGGTCATCTGAGTTAAATTCGCCCATTGTAGTCCATTTTATTTCACTAATTCCTAAGATGTTGATGTTCACTCTTGCCATCTCCTGTTTGACCACTTCCAATTTACCTTGATTCATAGACCTAACATTCCAGATTCCTACGCAATATTGTTCTTTACAGCATCAGCTTTTACTTACATCACCAGTCACATCCACAGCTGGGGGTTGTTTTCACTTTGGCTCTGTCTCTTCATTCTTTCTGGAGTTATTTCTCCACTCTTGTCCAGTAGCCTATTGGGCACCTACCAACCTTGGTAGTTCATCTTTCCTTGTCCTATCTTTTTGCCTTTTCATGCTGTTCATGGGGTTCTCACGGCAAGAATACTGAAGTAGTTTGCCATTCCCGTCTTCAGAGGACCACGTTTTGTCAGAACTCTCTGCCATGACCCATCTGTCTTGGGTGGCCTTACAAGGCATGGCTCATAGTTTCATTGAGTTGGAAACGGCTGTGGTCCATGTGATCAGTTTGATTAGTTTTCTGTGATTATGGTTTTCATTCTGTCTGCCCTCTGATGGATAAGGATAAGAAGCTTATGAAAGCTTCCTTATGGGAGAGACTGCCTGAGGGGGAAACTGGGTCTTGTTCTGATGGGCGGGGCCATGCTCCATAAATAGGTTAACACAAAAGCCAGTAAAGTCTTTTGGGTATTTTATTTCCTATTTCATTTAACAGTAATCAGTTCAATTCAGTTGATCAGTCAGGTCTGACTCTTCGCAACCCCACGGACTGTAGCACACCAGGCCTCCCTGTCCATCACCAACTCTCGGAGCTTGCTCAAACGTATGTCCATCAAGTCGATGATGCCATCCAACCATCTCATCCTCTGTCGTCCCCTTCTCCTCCTGCCCTAAATCTTTCCCAGCATCAGGGTCTTTTCAAATGAGTCAGTTCTTCGCATCAGTGGCCGAAGTATTGGAGTTTCAGCTTCAACATCAGTCCTTCCAATGAATATTCAGGACTGATTTCCTTTAGCATTGACTGGTTGGATCTCGTTGCAGTCCAAGGGACTCTCAAGAGTCTTCCTCCAACAGCAATATGCTGAGCCTTTACTTTCAGTTCCGCAATCCCACCCATGCTTTTCCCTCCACTTGGAACACTGCTCTACCCCATCCTCACCCATCACCCCACCAGCTGGTGGGTTAATTTTCCCTGAGAAGTCTTCCTTGATTTGTTATCTTTGGGTTTGGAGCCTCTCCTATGATTCCAAAGTATCCTTGATGAACCCTTTTGGTAGTGCCATTGACACTAATTTGTAATTATTAGGTTAGTACAAAAGTAATTGTGGTTTCAGACTGGGAATTTAAAATCATTATAACTAGGCTCAAATGCATCTTTATTAATTAACATAGGAACTATTATAATCAATACATTTTTGCTTCGGGATTCAACGAATCCTTGGAAAGCAGTTTCTGCCTGATAGTTGTGGAAGCGTTTTCCCTGCAAAAGGTTATCAAGACGCTTGAAGAAGCAGTTGTCAGTTGGTAAGAGGTCAGGTGAATACAGCAGATATTGCAAAACTTTGTAGCCCAATTCATTCAACTTCTGAAGTATTGGCTGTGCAACGTGCGGACGGGGCATTGTCATTGAGAAAAATTGGGCCCTTTCTATTGGCCAGTGCTGGCTGCAAGCGTTGCAGTTTTTGGTGTATCTCATTAATTTACTGGCCATACTTCTCAGGTGTAATGGTCTCGCTGGGATTTAGAAAGCTAGAGTGGATCAGACTGCAGCAGACCACCAAGTGGTGACCCTGAGACCTTTTTCTGGTGCAAGTTTGGCTTTGGGAAGTGCTTTGGAGCATCTTCTTGGTCCAACCACTGAGTTGGTCATCACCAGTTGTCATATAAAAACCACTTTTTGTCTCACGTCACAATCTGATCGAGAACTGGTTTGTTGTTGTGTAAAATAAGAAAAGACAACATTTCAAAATGACGATTTTTTTTTTTCCAGTCAGCTCACGAGGCACCACTTATCAAGCTTTTTCATCTTTCCAGTTTGCTTGAAATGCTGAATGATGATAGAATCACCTACTTTGAGTTCTTCGGCAACTTCTCATGTAGTTGTAAGAAGATCAGCTTTGATGATGGCTCTTAACTGGTCGTTGTCAACTTCCAATCCCTGGCCACTGTGTGCATCGTC
>NW_011482371.1:20632-21732 GCF_000754665.1 Bison bison bison
CAGCACAGCTAAAAATTCATAAATAAAATGCAAAAATAAAAAGTGAAAGTTGCTTAGTCATGTCCAACTCTTTGCAACCCCATGGACTATACAGTCCATGGAATTCTCCAGGCCAGAATACTGGAGTGGGTAGCCTTTTCCTTCTCTAGGGGATCTTCCCAACCCAGGGATCGAACCTAGGTCTCTCACTGCAGGAGGATTTTTTACCAGCTAATCCACAGGGAAGCCCCTTGAGAGATATTTTTATTCAAGTTCAAAATGGGTCATAAAGCAGCAGAGACAGCTTGCAACATCAGAAATGCATTTGGCCCAGAACTGGTAACAAAGGAGATAAGAGTCAATCCTAAAGGAAATCAGTCCTGAATATTCATTGGATGCTGAAGCTGAAACTCCAATACTTTGGCCACCTAATGGGAAGAACTGACTCACTGGAAAAGACCCTGATGCTGGGAAAGATTGAAGGTGGCAGGAGGAGAAGGGGATGACAGAGGATGAGATGGTTGGATGGCATCACCGACTCAATGGACATGAGTTTGAGCAAGCTCTGGGAGCTGGTGATGGACAGGAAGCCTGGTGTGCTGCAGTCCATGGGGTATCAAAGAGTTGGACACGACTGAGTGACTGAACTGAACTGAAAAATAAAAAAATCACTCTACTTTGTTTTTTGTCTAACATCATTTCCCTAGTCTAAATATAAAATAAACAGCAAGTATTAAGTCATTAGCAAAAACACATAAAATGAGAAATGCTCATTAAAATGATGCATAACATAACCACATTTTTAAAGAATGTATTTCAATATCAAATGGCAAAGTTCAACAATGTAAAACCACAATTACTTTTGCATCGACCTAATAGTTTATTTCATTGTGAATCCCCAATAGATTCCAAGCTTCTTGAGAGCAGGGGCATCAGGTATCATTCACTGCTATCTGCCCAGCCCTACCCTAGTGTTGGAAGCATACAAGTCACTCAATAAATATTTGTTGTTTGATGACTTAAATAATGGATTGGCCAGCTACCTGGGCCTATTTTTTATGCCTAACTTTTTATACCTGAATAGCCAATTGAAAACAGAGCTCTTTACTTCTGTTTTCCTT
>NW_011482371.1:22062-24943 GCF_000754665.1 Bison bison bison
GTGAAAGTGAAGTCGCTCAGTCGTGTCCAACTCTTAGCGACCCCATGGACTTCAGCCCACCAGGCTCCTCCGTCCATGGGGTTTTCCAGGCAAGAGTGCTGGAGTGGGGTGCCATTGCCTTTTCCGAATTTAATCTCTAGTAGTAAACAAATGAATCATTTTGGCTGCGACAGAGCACTAACAGTTTTACTGTCTTGGCTAATTTTTGGTATTCTGTCTTCTTAACTGTATAACACAATCATTATTGCACTGTGACTCAACCATTTAAATTGAAAAAAATTAAACCAACAGTCTTAGAGTAATGCTATTTAAAAATGAATGATGGCTTCACATTAATTAAAAGAAAAAAAATCTGACTTTAAGGAACTAAGAGAAAAAAGGAAATTCTTTTAAAATTCAATTCATTATTCTCAGAAACAAAACGGATTTCCTTTCAATATGTTGGAATAAAAGTGGAGTTCTTTATAAAATTGTGACAAGTTTTATCTATGGGTATAAAATTTTAAATAGGAAGGGTGATAGCAAGAGAGAGGTCTTTATCCAGTAATGTGGAAATAAATGATTTCCTAAGGGTATGGGGACACAGAAAATGAATCATTTTTGAACATGCTTAGGTTTGCAACTCAGGAAGCCTGAGGACAGTGGCTCCCAGAATTTTTGTCATAGAGGCTTATATTTTCATAGTAAAAATTTCATGGATTCTTTTCCATCCTGGATAATAGTTATCTTTCTAATGCTTGTTGCTTAAATAAACCACAATAAAAAAAATTAGGATGATGTCAAAAATTACTTGAAAATTATGTGTATTTAATTAAAAACAAAACACCTTTAATACATTTGGAAAATAGTGGTTTTAAAAATGTTTGAGATATTATTTAGCCATTCTACATAAAACGTTTCAAGTGTATATGGGTTCACAGGCCCTGTACAATAATTCCTAACTCTTGAGGTCTGTGAATGCAGACTGGGAACCACAGCTGGGACTTACAAAAAGTTATCTCACTTTGATGAAAATTATTCAATACTTCTACTGTGCTTGACAGGATACACTTATCCTTCAAGTCTTCCTTTCCATTGCACAATATATGAGTTTGTTTAAATCATTTTTAATAATTTTCCCCTAGTGTTTCAGAAGTTTTAGTTATTCGCTTTTATTGAACTTTAAATGAAGTACATTAATGTCCCAATGAGTGATCCACTGAAGACGTATCTTGGCTAGACTGCAGACTCCCTGGCATGGTGAGAGAATCCATAGGCAGGGAAAACTTACCTAAGGTTTTTTAACTCATCATAGTACACTGTAATTGTTTCTTGACTCATTGAATTTAAGATGCCTTTAACTGTAGGAAATCATTTCATATAACACTATAAAGAAACAAAATGTTGCCAATTAAACTCTCATGTGCTGCTTTCAATATTATTTAGCTTTTAATTTTAAGCTTATTGAAAGAGTTGTTTTACACTTATTTAGGCATGGGGTTTAATCATATATTACTACTGTGTGTTCAAAAAATGAAAAAAAATTTACATGAAATAAATTGGTTGAGATATTCCCAAAACCTTTCCCCATTCAAGGTCTAGATTTTCTAAGTCATTTGCTGTTCAGAAGTATTCCTGTTCACCTCTCCCCACATAGTAGTGTCCCGTCAACAGCACTGTTGCTACACTATCCAAATCAATCTACAGATTTAATTCAATCCCTATCAACTACCCAGGACATTTTTACAGAACTAGAACAGATAATCCAGAATTTATATGGAACCATAAAAGACCTGGAATTGCCAAAGCAATTCTGAGGAAAAAGAACAAAGCTGGAGGCATAACCCTCCCAGACTTCAGACAATACTGCAAGGCTACAGTAATCAAAACAGCATACTATTGGCATAAAAATAGAGCTACAGATCAATGGAACAGAATAGAGAGCCTAGAAATAAGCCTACACACCTACAGTCAATCTTCAATAAAGGAGGAAAGAATATACAATGGAGAAAAGACAGTCACTTCAGCAAGTGGTGTTGGGAAAGCTGGACAGCCCCATGCAAATAAATGAAGTTAGAACACACCCTCATGTCATACACAAAAATAAACTCAAAATGGCTTAAAGATTTAAATATAAAACATGGCACCTAAAACTCCCAGAAGAGAACATAGGCAAAACAGCATTGTTGCTGAAGCATTTATTTAAAGTGTGTTCTACTAGTATCTCTGAATTTTCTCCCAAGCCCATAATATCCATTCTACTACCAGAGGTGTGGACAAAATATTTGCAGAAAACTAGGATCATCTTCCTTTCTTATATTGTCCTTAAAAATAGTTTGTTGACTGAAATGTCAAGGGATTGCAGAGGCTAGTCATAGCCCTAGGAATAAACTAAGTTCCATAGTTACAGGCAATGAGGCAGACAGCTTCTAAAATGGCTCCCAGTGGTCGTCACCTTCTGGTATTCACACCCTTGTATAGTCCCCACCCCTTGAGTATGGCCTGGACCTAGTGACTTGCTTCTAATGAACTGAATTCAGCAAAGTGATGGGATGACACTTCTGAGATTAGGTTACAAAAGTCCCACTTCTTTCTGGTTATCTGACTCTGTCTCTCGCTCTTGCTTTCTCACTCTAGTAAAGCCACCTGTTGTATCATGGGCTGCCCTATCTGGAGACAACTAGACAAGGAACCAAGGGAAATCTCTGGCCAATGGCTCATGAAGAACACCAAGACCTCAGGTGAATAGCCCATGGGAAACTGAATCCAGTCAATATCACCTGAGTGACCTTGAAAGCAGATCTACCCCTGCTGAGCCTTAAGACAGTTATAGCCCCAGAAGATACCATGATTGCAGCTTCTGAGAGTTCTGGAAAAAGAGGACACAGCTGAGCCATGCCTG
>NW_011482371.1:26057-27898 GCF_000754665.1 Bison bison bison
GGCATATAGTATGCATAAAACACATTTTTGGATGAATGAATGCTGCAAAAACTAAGTGACTTAAAGTGGCTTCTAACTAATTCTGGTTGGACCAAGAAAGCCAAACATCTGCAAATGTCTTCCTAGTTTTTACATATACTTCGAAGACACAGGAATCAAAGTGTCTGCAGCCCTGCTGGCAAGTTTGCCCCTGGTGTAGACAGGAAATAGTACTATGGTGAGTCCAGGCAGGTGATGCTCCAGCAGCCTCACAGGGAGGTGCCATCTCCCAGTGGAGTGATAATGGAGCAAAAGAATCCCCATGTCCTAAACAATGAGCCACAAGTAGCAGATCTGCTGACAAGAAAAAGTCAGGACAGAAGAACTTCAGGATCAGATTTTTCCTATTTTCATTTCCTTGGTGATATTGAAGAATCTTCAGTCTCAGAAAAAGTGTGCTTTGGAGGAAACCCTTGAATTGACTGAGATTAGATTTCTGTCACTCCCACAGAATGGGAAGTGGAAAAGAAACCAAATTCCTAGAAACAACGAACAGCTATTCTAGGTAAAATTAAGATAATAGCTCTAATGAGGGAACTCTTGGAATGGGGACTAGAAATAATAGGCATGCATCTGAATATGCCCTCTTAATATCAGCTCTCTTTACTAGAGAGATCAATGCAGACAAAATGAGACATTAACATATTATTGCATACTGCCTGAGGTTGATTAAATCTGGGCTTGAAATGCGCAGAAAATCCAGTTGAAAACAGAGGTGGGCGATGTTGAAGGATCTCTGGAGAGGGATGGTGTTCTTTTCTACTGCTTAGAGCGGGGTAGTGTTTCCTGCTGCTTACATTCAGGGAGTTTTTATGCATTTTACTTTGGCAATCATCAGCAGAGAGTCATTTACATCAAATAAGCATTCTTTTCAAGCAGAGAGAGTGCGGATACTTAATGAGTTAAAGGAAATAGTTTACATTTACCCAAGGAAACCCCAAATGTCCTTACTGGAGTTCAAAATGTTTTCTCTCACAGCTTTAAAACACGCAGTAGAAGCCTACTAGCTGTGAGCACCCTCTGTGCCATGGGCCAGTTAGTCTGACCTGGAGGATCAAGTGCGCAGACATGCTGGAGAGGAGTCAGGGGAAAAAGCATCTCTAATACGCCCATCACTTGTGCTCGAACCATTCAGGTCGTCTACCTCCAAAGAATCAGTTGTGTCGGTTCCCAAGTTTGTTTATGCCATTTTACTTGTTTTCCTAATTCTTCGATTCAACTAAAATACTACATGAATCAAAGGAGTCAGTGTTAAGAAGAACACTGTTATGAAAACTTGAGTCCCTTTGGAAAAAACTCAATAAATGCAAATTGTTTCAAAAATTGCTGCCAAATTAGACACGGGTGGGAAAAGATGGAGTGGGTGGAGCAAAACAGTTTCACAGGATGCCTTACTGAGATTGCATCCCTGGAGTCTAAGTTCCACTGAAGGGGGAAAAAAAAAAAAACTAACCACTGGAAATAAAAGGCTATGCATTATGGGAGTAGATTATTCAAGTATGTTTTTTTAAGTGAAACTTTCAATTAGTTGGATACAAATGCGAAATAGTTTTCATTTTGGAATAACTGCCACCAACTGTGCTATGGCCACCCCTTTGGGAGTTTCATTTTTATGGTTAAGCTTCTTAATCACTTTTGGTCCTTACAACTATCTCATTCCAATTTTTAAAGCAGTCCTGTTATAACTTCAATCTTTTGAAGCTTTCTTCTTTATTCTCTGTGGTTCTCCAATTTCCCTGCCTTTCTCCCCATTTATCCCTCTGGTGAGAGAGAGGATGGGAAAAAAAAGAGAGGAGAAATAG
>NW_011482371.1:27998-28529 GCF_000754665.1 Bison bison bison
TAAGTAGGGCAACTTTGAATTCCAATCAGACTTGCACTAGAAGGAGAAGGCATGACCCCTACAGCAAAGGATTGGCAAGTGAATGTCAAGCTTATGACATGTACATTTTATGATTCCTAACATAGAGTTGTTCAGCTTACAGATCTGTTCTGACCACTTTAAATAAGAGGACTTCAAGTAAAGCAGCATTCAAATCTGGGGTATCTTCAAAGTTACCTAGTTTCTCCTCAAATATCCTCTCCTCTGTTTCATTATAAACAGTTAATCATCCACAGTGTCCTGTATGTAAAACAAATAAAAGGCACTCCCCTTTTGTTTCTTGAGGTTCTGAGGTTGCCATTCAGATTGCTACTATCATCTTTTTAAAAACAACTATCCTGGGGACTTCCCTGGTGGTCCGGCAGTTGAGACTGCGATCCCAGTGCAGGGGCCATGGGTTCAAGCCCTGATCAGGGAACTAGATTCCACATGCCGCAACCAAGACCCGGCTCAGCCAAATAAATAAATATAAAAAACAAACAAACAAAAAAA
>NW_011482371.1:28629-29156 GCF_000754665.1 Bison bison bison
TGTGCTTCTCAGCCCAGTTGGTCATCATTACTGGCATAACTAAGCCTTTAAAGGCTGAACATGGACAGATGGAGGAGGATCTGAACAGATTTTGTTTGAGTACGGTCTCAAACCAAAATACCTCCTTTGGCAACAATCAAAATCCGTCTTCCACATTCACGAGGAGTTCCGAGAGGATTGCCCTTTTTATCACTCCTTAATGCGCACCCCACCCCCAACCTGGGTCTCAGCAGGGCAGGTCAGTAAGCTGAGCAGATGTCCAACCCAGGAATGTCAGGTCAGCCTTCTTTCCAGCAAATGTTCCCCAGTTATTCAGGGTATTGCCTCCCCTCACAGAGAGAAGAGGGGATCACCTCTCTTCCTGAGTACTACTCTTCTCCCAAAGTTCACCTCTTTCCTCTTCCCAGTCTTCCATTTGAATGCAGTGAGGCCAAGGGAGAAGTGGGTAAAAGCTAGTAGATAAAAGCTAGGGAGGAGAGGATAAAAGAGCCAGTACGCTCTTCTCCATAGTCTTGGAGGCAAACGGC
>NW_011482371.1:30913-32066 GCF_000754665.1 Bison bison bison
CAGGGAGGCCTGGCGTGCTTCGATTCATGGGGTCACAAAGAGTCGGACACGATTGAGTGACTGAACTGAACTGAACTGAAATGTGTTTTACAGGTACCTGCAACAGAATAATCTGGAAGACTTCCTTATAGTCTAGGAGTCTGAACAAAAATCTTGGAGGATGAGGATGTGCATAAATGTTCTTTTAAGCCACCAATTCGGTGGTAAGTTCTTAATACAATCTCCATCATGGGATCCAGACTTGGTCTTAAAAATCCTTAAAAGTGAGAGTCTGGATCCTGCCAGGGCTCTACCCAAAGATTTTTTTTTCCAGGCACCTCCCTCTGTCCTCCTGTGTGATGTGTCCTCACTCACACTCTATAGCTGATGGGATACCTACTACTTTTGTTGCCCTCTTGTCAGTTTTCTGCTAGAAATTTCCAGAAGCTATAGACACCTGATCCGGAAACTGGATCCTCTCAACAATTCTGAGCTGTGGCACGGTCTGTTTGTCATCTTGGCATCTAACATGTCTGGTCTGTACCCATTTGGCACTGTAGATTGGCTATGTGGTATCAGTCAACACAGCTCACAGTCTTGGCTATCCTTCTAGAATATGATTCCCTAGCACCTCTGTCTCCCTTAACCTCATGAGCTGCTAATACCTTGTTTTCATCTGTGTCCCTAAGATTCTTCACTGGGTATCATGATAGGGAAGCACGTGGAAATCAAACAGTTTCCTTCCTCTAGACATCTAAACTGCTTATCTAAGAATGACACTTTCATTTTTCACTTTCCTTAAACAATCTTTTCTTTTATTACATTCTCCTTTAATTGCATTTCTGTTATTAATTTTGCCCCAAGTGCATCTAACTATTGACTTTCGTTTTTTATACATCTTGGACAGATCCTGGGATGTACTGCTAATTTGCACTTCCACATAGTTCTGGAGACTGTCATTTCCAATTTCATGTGATTTTTCTTATAGCTGTAGAACTTTAGGTTCCAGGTCTATAAGATACTTAGTAAATCCATAAATTTGGCAGCAGAGAAAAAGCAGTCTGTTCTTTGTCAATTAACACTTTAATGTTCTAGCCTTCTGAAAAAGGCTTCAATTATTTAAATAAAAATTTTTGAAGAGATTTTTGTGGCTTTTATGATATTTAAAAAACAC
>NW_011482371.1:32166-33074 GCF_000754665.1 Bison bison bison
ATCTTTCCTGATCCACAGTCTCTAACCTTTCCAGACGCCAGAGTCCCAGGTCTATTCCTCCTTCTGAACCCCAGTGTGTGTAAGGGACTATCTTTGCATATATATATTTATATTTAACTCAAATAAACCATGGTCTCATCAATCTATATCCACACAAATGAAATCACAGCAACCCAAATTTTATTTGCTCATTGCTTCCACCTTTGTAATACAGCACTTCCCTTTCAGGCAAAGCCCCCCTGTTCCAAGTATATTTTAGAATTCCCGGGGGTGTGACACAAGTCCTTTCCCACCGTGTCCTCTGCTGCACTGCTAGGCGACAGCCAAGGCCAGTGCCTGTAAGAGCCCTCATGGGACCAAACAGTGATCTGTGACTTAGAAAGCTCCTTATAGATAAGAAAAACTGAGATACAAAGACATTAATCACTTATCCATGATAACAAACCTAGACAGTAGCAAACCTGAAATTCAAATTCAGGAACCTAATCATATTACAATCTTCTTTAAGTTTTTGGTGCCAATGTTACAATTTCTTCATAGAAAACATTTGGAAAATGATGTCTTTCTAAGCTTTGGATTAGTACAAACATTACTAGAATAGTCTGTTTTTCCCAGGTTTTGTAGGAGATCAAACCAGTCAATCCTAAAAGAAATCAGTCCTGAATATTCACTGGAAGGACTGATGCTGAAGCTGAAGCTCCAATACTTTGGCCACCTGATGTGAAGAACTGACTCATTGGAAAAGACCCTGATGCTGGGAAAGATTGAAGGCAGGAGGAGAAGGGGACGACAGTGGATGAAATGGTTGGATGGCATCACTGACTCAATGGACCGAGTTTGAGTAAGCTCCAGGAGTTGGTGATAGACAGGGAAACCTGGCATGCTGCAGTCCATGAGGTCGCAAAGAG
>NW_011482371.1:33174-34195 GCF_000754665.1 Bison bison bison
GAGATTTTTGTGGCTTCAATGATATTGAAAACACAAAGACTTTTAAGTAGCACCGTTTTCATAATTTAATTCTTATTTATTGTCACAGATAAGTAAATAATTGATAGTTTTGAATCTTAAATCACTCAAAGAATCCATCATTAAATTGATGGCACTGTTTTAGCTGATTTAACACATGCTGCATGGTTTCTATTGCTATTCGAATTTCTAACTTAGTGGAAAGACTATTTGGCTATGATACACTCTTGAAAAATGGATTCAGAAGCCTGTTTTTTGAGAAGCCACTACTATCTTTTTCCTCACGCTTAGCTGGTTTGCCTTCTAATTCATTGGCAAATAGAAGGAGCTTAAAGTTCTAATAAGATAAAGGATGGAACATGTCCAGTGGATTTGGTAATGGGGAGGTCCCTGGTCACTTTATATAATGCAGTTTGGTAGAGATAGAAGCCAGGTTGTGGTTGAGACATGAATGGAAAGTGAGGAAGTGGGAAAGGTGAGAAGCAGAGGTGAGAGACTGGACAGTAAGTATAAGGGACAAATGTTCAAATAGGGATTTCAGGAAGAGAGAGCCTCTAGGATGTCAACTGGCTGGGGAGAAAGAACCAGCAGCAAGATAAAGTCTTTCAAGAGAGGATATGACTGAGGGAGCAGGCCCTGGGGTAAAGGAGGAGATGATGGCTAAAGTGGAAGGGCTGGTTGGTTGGTAACAAGAGGAGGGGAGCAGCACTTTCTGAGCCTGGCGGACAGAAGCTAAGGAGCATGTCTGAAGATATGCTCATGAGGGAGGCTAAAAGTTGAAGGAAGTCATGCCTGAGGGCCTCAACCACCCTCCACAAAGAAAGAGGCTTTGTCATATGCTGACAGTGTGGGGCTTATGGATTGAACAATGGCTTAAGGAGCGTGATGGTGATTTTCGATATGAGAGGAATCTGAAAAGAACAAAAGAAATGACTGAGGGCTGGTACCGTGGCCTTAAGGCTGAACCTGTGAATAGGCAGTAGTGTCTAGCTGTGTGGTTGTG
>NW_011482372.1:0-530 GCF_000754665.1 Bison bison bison
CAGCTTCCAATGAATATTCAGGACTGATTTCCTTTAGAATGGACTGGTTGGATCTCCTTGCAGTCCAAAGGACTCTCAAGAGTCTCCTCCAACACCACAGTTCAAAAGCATCAATGCTTCAGCACTCAGCTTTCTTTATAGTCCAATTCTCACATCCATACATGATTAGTGGTAAAACCATAGCTTTGACTAGATGGACCTTTGTTGGCAAAACCTATGGGATGCATCAAAAGCAATCCTAAGAGGGAAGTTTATAGCAATACAATCCTACCTCAAGAAACAAGAAAAACATCGAATAGACAACCTAACTTTATACCTAAACAACTAGAAAAAGAAGAACAAATGAAAATTAGTGGAAGGAAAGAAATCATAAAGATCCAAGCAGAAATAAATGAAAAAGAAATGAAAGAAACAATAGTAAAGATCAATAAAACTAAAAGCTGGTCCTTTGAGAAGATAAACAAAATGGACAAGCCTTTAGCCAGACTCATCAAGGAAAAAAGAGAGAAGAATGAAATCAACAAAATTAG
>NW_011482372.1:826-1469 GCF_000754665.1 Bison bison bison
AAGATAAAAACCATATGATAATCTCAATAGGTGCAGAAAAAGCCTTTGACAAAATTCAGCACCCATTTATGATTAAAACTCTTCAAAAGAGGGACATAGAAGGAACCTACCTCAACATAGTAAAGGCCATATATGATAAGCCTACAGCAAACATTATTCTCAATGGTGAAAAACCGAAAGCATACCCCCTAAGATCAGGAAGAAGAGAAGAGTGTCCACTTTCACCACTATTATTCAGCATAGTTCTGGAAGTCCTAGCTACAGCAATCAGAGAAGAAAAAGAAATAAAAGGAATCCAGATCAGAAAATAAGTAAAGCTCTCACTGGTTGCAGATGACATGATACTATACATAGAAAACCCTAAAGATAGTATCAAAGAATTACTAGAGCTAATCAGTAAAGTTAGCAAAGTTTCAGGATACAATTCAATACACAGAAATCACGGCATTTCTACATACTAACAATGCAAAATCAGAAAGAGAAATTTAGGAATCAATCCCATTCACCTTTAACAAAAAGAATTAAATATCTAGGAATAAACTAACCTAAGGAGACAAAAGAACTGTACACAGAAAATTATGACACTGATGAAAGAAATAAAAGATTACATAAACAGATGGGGAGATATTCCATGTTCATGGGT
>NW_011482372.1:3783-5892 GCF_000754665.1 Bison bison bison
TTTAAAAAAGTTACTCATATTGATTATTTGATTATGACCTTATTCTTCTGTCAGAGGTTTTCAGTTTTATTATTCTTTTCAAAGAATCAACTTTTGATGTTAATGATGCTTTCCACTGCATCTTTATTTTCTATCTCATATTTTAATTTTCTTCAACATTTTAGATTTATTCTATTTTTATAACTTCTTTTAAGGGCCTATACTATTAATTTTCAGCCTTTCATTGTTATAAGCATTGAACACTGTATGTTTTCTTCTCTATATACCTTTTACTGCATCCCACAGTTTTGATATGTGGAATTTTAATAATTCAGTTTCAATGTTTAATTTGCATTTATGATTACTTTTTTAATGTGTGATTTTAATGTCTAAATGCAAGAGGATTAAAATTTTTTGTTATTGATTAACTTAATTTCAATGTGGTTAGAAAACATACTCTGTAGATATAGACTTCTTTGAATTCTGTTGTGATTTGCTTTAGGGCACAAGACATGGTCAACTTTCATGTATGTTTCATGTGTGTTTGAGAAGAATGTATATTCTCTAATTGTTGGGTACAATGTTCTATATATTAATACATTCATTATATCAAGGTTGATTAACTAGGTTGTTCAAATATTCTATAGCTTTTTAATTTTTTATCTGCTTTAAGGATAGTGAAAGTGAAAGTCGCTCAGTCATATCTGACTCTGAGACTCCATGGACTAGCTGGCCAGGCTCCTCTGTCCATGGAATTATCCAGACAATAACACTGAAGTGGGTAGTTGTTCCGTTCTCCAGGGGATCTTTCCAACCCAGGGATCGAACCCAGGTCTCCTGCATTGCAGGCAGATTCTTTACCAGGTGAGCCACAAGGGAAGCCGCTTTAAGTATAGTATCAATAATTGAGGGCGGCGCTTTGAAATCTCCCTGTAAGATGACAGATTTGTTAATTTCTTCTTGCATTAGTATTAAACTTTAAATTCCATTGTGAGTGGTAAGTGATTTGCTACCAGTTTAACTGCAATTCCTTTGTAAGTAATCTTTCTGCTTTTAAGATCTTTTTGTTGATGGGGTCCTAGAAGTTTCACTACATTTGCCTAGGTTAGGATTCTCTCTCACTCTCTTTCTCTTTCCAACCCTAACTTTCTATCTCTGTCTCTTTCTCCCTCATCCTGTTTGGTATATGTTGTGCTTCCTGAATATGCTGATTCATGTATTTCAGCAGTTCTGGAAAATTCTCAGTGATTATATCTACAAATAGTGCCTCTCTTCAATTCCCTCTACTCTTCCTTCTGAGGCACTAATTAGATATAACTCAAGTGTTCACATTCTGTACTCCATCTCTCTCTATTTTTAAAAATATATTCTATCTCCTTGTATTTTTGTCTCTATTGTAGGTAATTCTAGATTTTCTTCTAGCTTACCAATTCTTTCTTCACTTGTGGCCTGAGGTATTATTTTAACCAGTCACTGCATTTCTTATTTCAATAAATACATTGCTCATTTCTAATAAATAAGTTCTATTTAATTGACTAGAATACAGGATTTCCACCAATGGAGGGGAATCTGGGAGCTTTCAGGATAATAATTCAATAAATAAGCATAATTATTTTATTTTAATAGACCAATTATACCTTATTTTAATAAAGAAAAATAATGACTTGCAGAAGCACTTCATTTTTAACTTTTAAAATATATAAACATTATTAATCCATTCCAATCAGAACTATAACATTAATCATCTTTATATGCTTGACTTCCAGGAATTTACTTCCTTTGCTGATAACTCATAAACCTGATAAAAGTTTAGTGCTTAATTATTGGCATGGGATGGAGGAGAGACAGAAGCTATCATCCTCATATGTAGATTATCCTTTCCCAGGGTTTCAGAAGAAACATTGACCATCAAACTACCAAAAGTTTTAGTTTGTAGAAATTTCATCACTGAGTAATGGCGATTATCAATTCACCTCATGTGTCATATGTGATGAGTGAAAAGGTTGAATGGCAGAAGCCCACTGAAGAACAATGGCTTCTAATTGCTCATTTGATCATATCCAAACTCGAGAGCACACTATTTAAGAATCTTTTGTTTAGCCTTGTCTCATTATTTAGCCTTGTCTCAGT
>NW_011482372.1:5992-6676 GCF_000754665.1 Bison bison bison
TGTCTCAGTACCCAATACCTCATCTGGCAGGCATTTTCTAACGAATAGAAATTCCAATTTCCCATCTATTGGCTCATGCTTAGCAATATGTGATGATTTAATGATGTTGAAGTGAATGACACAGAACTGAACACTGGTCATATATCATTACCAATTTTTGAATGCTGATCTCATTCCTTGTTTTCACCAAAAGTAGAGTTTGAGCCATTAAATTAATCCCACATGTTTTGGTTTTTGATTATATTTAAATCAGTCCTTTAGAGAAGTGTTTGCCAACTGCTCTTTTTTTTTAACAGTAAGGTCCTTGCTCACCCCTACCCAGAGTAGAAATGAAGGTGCTCTAGTTAAGCATGCAGCTAGTGAAGCATGTTCTAGCATGACTGAAGTGGCTGCACAGCCTCTTCCTTGCAGCAGTCTCAACAGAGCTTCTCAGAACCCTGGCACTTTGAGGAACAGTTTGAAATCCAGTATTATCTTTAAGTATGTTGTAAAGTGCTTGAGGTCAGGGCCCTCTTATATTTAGCATGGACAGGAAACATTTGTTAAATATTAATGTACCAGTGTTCTATTCTCAGATCTGTTCTTTTTATTCCATATGTTTTCCTTGAGTAAGCTCATCCATTCTTATAGTTTGAACTACCATTATTATATCCATTATTTACATATATATATATGTATATATTG
>NW_011482372.1:8646-11834 GCF_000754665.1 Bison bison bison
GAACAGGAGTAACTCGCTTTCTTTCTTTAGTGGATATTAAGTCCTTCAAAATCTGAAGGTTCTAACTGAGAAGCTGAGGATCTTCTTACCTATGTAAAAGTTGGGACCCTTAATTAAGGAAATAATAAAAGAATACCAATGTTGGATAAAATTGAGTGGAAGACCAAGAAGAAAATTAAATTTTATGTGGGAAGGGGTTTAGGGGTGATGGGATGTTCTTTCAAGTCCAGTAAAGTGAACTTGAATATAATACAAGAAATAGTTTTTGAACATCTGCTATCCTAGGCATTATAAAGAATACACAGATAAATAAAATATAGCCTCTGGGGACTTCCCTGGTGATCCAGTGGTTGGGACTCTGCACTTCCAATGCAAAAGGTGTAGGTTCATTCCCTGGTCAGGGAACTAAGATCCTGCATACTATGCAATGTGGCCAAAAAAGTATCTATCTATCTATCTATAGCCTCTGTTTTTGAAGAGCTCGTAATCTGTCAGACAAGACTTTACAGAAACCTAATAAGATGTCTAGACCAGTGCTTTCCAAACTGTGTACTATAGCACGGATCCCCAAACCCAGGGCCATAAACTGGTCCCAGATCATGGCATGTTAGGAACCAGGCCGCCGCACAGCAGGAGGTGAGCAGCGGCCAAGCTAGTGAAGCTTCATCTGTATTTATAGTTGTTCCCAATCACTCACATTTCAGCCTGAGTGCTGCCTTCTGTCAGGATCAGCAACAGCATTAGATTCTCATAGGAGCATGAACCCTACTGTGAACTGTGCATGCAAGGGATCTAGGTTGTGTGCTTCTCATGAGAGTCTAAAGCCTGATGGTCTAATCAAGCATTATGGTGTGTTGTATAATTATTTCATTATATGGTACAATGTAATAATGATGGAAATAAAGTGCATAATAAGTGTAATGTGCTTGAATCATCACACCCCCTACCCCTATCTGTGGAAAAATTGTCTTCCATGAAACCAGTCCTTGGTGCCAAAAATGTTGGGGACCGCTGTACTATAGAACCTAGAGTGAGTATTTGACACAGATGGACATTTAAAATGAAGCATTTTATGATATTGTAAGATACATTGGAAAAGGTATTTCCTACCAAACAGAGAAGATGCAAGGACCTAAGGAATATATTGAATAATTCTATCACTATATGATTTAAGGAATTCAAGCAGATGCTGCTGCTGGTGGTGATCACAGCAGTGCAAGTTAGTACATACTAATTGCTTGCTATGTTCCAGGCATTCTGAAAAGTCTGCAAAATTCTTTTTTTTTAATTTAAATTTATTTAATTGGAGGCTAATTACTTTACAATATTGTATTGGTTCTGCCACACATCAACATGAATCTGCGACGGTCACACACATTTCCCATCCTGAACCCCTCCTCCCACCTCCCTCCCCATATCCTCCCTCCGGGTCATCCCAGTGCACCAGCCCCAAGCATCCTGTATCGAACCTGGACTGGTGATTCGTTTCTTATATGATATTATACATGTTTCAATGCCATTCCCCCAAATCATCCCACCCTCTCCCTCTCCTATAGAGTCCAAAAGACTGTTCTATACATCTCTGTCTCTTTTGCTGTCTCGCATACAGGGTTATCGTTACCATCTTTCTAAATTCCATATATATGCGTTAGTATACTGTATTGGTGTTTTTCTTTCTGGCTTACTTCACTCTGTATAACAGGCTCCAGTTTCATCCACCTCATTAGAACCGATTCAAAATTCTTCAGAGATCTTTACATACAATATCTTATGTTCTCTCATAAACTTTTGAGCTAGGTACTATTATACAAATGGAAACCAAGGTTCAGAGAAGTTAAGTAGCTTATACAAGTCCGTGCATATTTTTTCTATTAATAATCTTTTAAGTGTTAGATTAGTTATTAAGACAAACTCTGCAACTATTTTTGATTACTATATGTGAACTTTACTTTTTTAATCATGTGGAAAACAAAACACAAAACAAATTGGATTACATTGATAAAAGACTACAACTGTCATCCTTAACACCTAGTTTGATTTTTTGCACTGAATATATAAATACATAAATATTATATACATTAACATATAAAAATTTCAAACTAATAAAACCTTTATTTAAAAAACCTTTGTATGTTTTCCATATTATGGCTCTTTGTATGATTTCATGTGGGTGAAAAAGAGGTAAGTTGCTATTCAACAAGTTTTGAAAACCACTGTTCTAGAGCATTTGAGGACTGCCCTTTGGGAATTAAGAAGAGATACAGCCTAACTGAAATATTCAGGATCTTTGGTGTCTATAATTGGGAACCTAGTGGTTACAATACCTAGCTTTTTAAGCAGTCTATATTCACAGAAGGCATAATCACCTTAGGTAGAAGGAACTTGGTCTGAGTTTGTAAGGAGAAGAATTTAGCAAACTCTTGTTCGTGAGCTGCGGCCCACAGAGCTTTCCAGAGACCTATTATAATGGCCACAAAGACAGGAAGTTGCTATTTATTAGTATAATAATTATAACAAAACTATGACATTGGGAACAACAACCAGCAATCACGTGAGTACTATGCTGTGCATGTGCTAAGTTGCTTTAGTCGTGTTCAACTCTTTGTGACCCCATGGACCCCAGAGTAGCCTGCCAGGCTTCTCTGTCCATGGAATTTTCCAGACAAGAATACTGGAGTGGGTTGCCACTTCCTTCTCTAGGGGATCTTCCCAACTGGGGGATTGAACCTGTATCTCTTGCATTGGCAGGTGGATTCTTTACCATTGTGCTACCTGGCACATGTATTATTATTACCATTTCATTTATTTCTCAAAACAATCCTAATATATGGGTACTACTATTCCTATTTTACTAGTGCAAAAATTCAGGCTTGAGTAAATGTGAAGGGGTTAAATTACTTCAACAAGTTCCCACTGCTAGGAAGTAGAAGAACTGGAATTGAACTGAGGTCTATTTAATACTACCTCCTGTGTTTTCACAACTATGACAAACCCTGCTGCCCCCAGTTAGCTCTGTAAAAACTCCATCCTGCTGTTCTCTTTATGTCTTCTATATGCGAGACAGCAAAAGAGACACAAATGTAAAGAACAGACTTTTGGACTCTGTGGGAGAAGGAGATGGTGGGATGATTTGAGAGAATAGCATTGAAACATGTATATTACCATATGTGAAATAGATGACCAATCCA
>NW_011482372.1:13075-16495 GCF_000754665.1 Bison bison bison
TGCTGCTGCTAAGTCGCTTCAGTCATATCTGACTCTGTGCGACCCCATAGACAGCAGCCCACCAGGCTCTGCTGTCCCTGGGATTCTCCAGGCAAGAACACTGGAGAGGGTTGCCATTTGCTTCTCCAAATGCATGAAAGTGAAAAGAGAAAGTGAAGTTGCTCAGTCATGTCCGACTCCTTGGGACCCCATGGATTCAGCCGACCAGGCTCCTCTGTCCATGGGATTTTCGAGGCAAGAGTACTGGAGTTGGTTGCCATTGCCTTCTCCGTTGGTAAGTGGACAGTGTCTTAAAAATATAAAAAAACTACAGAAAAGATTGATGATTATAGTAAGTTCATGTTGCAATTTCCTCTGGCTGCCAATTGATAGGAAGTGGTAATTAGTTTTGGCTCCTCTGTGATAGGGAAGGAAGATGTCTGAAATAATATAATGTTCATGTTCTGTGGGGCCTTGTGTACACATTCACTATTATGTGAGAAATTGGCTACAACCTTGTGAGATGTACAGGGCAGATACTCTTATCACCATTTTGCAAGTGAAGAAATTCAGGAAGAACTGAAGTGAAATACCGAAGGCCACAGTGGTAGGGCCAGAAGCCCTCCAATTGGTACCCAATGAGTTTCCATTACTCCTATCCCTTTGAAACAAACAAAGCTTAGATAAAAGTACTAGGTTATCTATGAATTTTTTAAAAAAATTTTATATGAATGTAGTTTATCTAGGATATTCTAATCTAATGGCAGAACAGAGATGTACTTCAATTGCCTTAGAACTGTAAGTACCTGAGACCTGTAAATGCAGGGCACCTGTGCATGCCAGTGTTAAACATTAAGCTTTATTTTAAAACCTGCAGACATTTCAAGTGCATCTCTTTAGTTTCATTTTTTTCCCCCACTGCTACTGGGAGGGAGGTGATACTCAATGTTGAGGGCAGGGGTGGGATCAGAGGGAAGAAGAGAGATTTTTGGAGACCATGAATGTGAGGGGTTTCCCAGGTGGGTAGGTGGTAAAGAATCTGCATGCCAATGCAGGACACACAGAAGACTTGGGTTTGACCACTGGGTCAGGAAGATCTCCTGGAGAAGGAAATGGCAAACACTTCATTATTCTTGTCTGTGAAATTCTATGGACAGAGGAGCCTCCAGACTACAGCCCATGGGGTTGCACAGAGTCAGACATGACTGAGCACACAGGCACACATGCAAGGGAGGCCATATCGATGCCTGTTGTGCTGGGGGCTGCCTTTCACATGCTACAGTACACATTTTCACAAAAGCACACCTAGGTCTTAATGAAGAGGAGCATGAGATAAGCCTTATCAGGGAAAAAAAAAACCTTACAGGAATAATATTAATGTTTGTTTTAATAGAAAAGCAGGAAATGTATTTTGGGACCCATCCAAAAGGCCTGCCCAATAAAAGGAGTGAGAAATGGTGTCAGTAGATTTGTAGGCTTATCTAGCTTTCCCCAAACAAGCATTGCATGTAAATACTGGTTTATTACTACTCACTCTCATTATATTAGTTAGATGATCTGGCACAACTGAGGACCAACAAAGATTTATATTCTCTCAGAAATATCAGATGCAGGACAGTGCACTGGCTAGAGTTTCTGTTAATATATCCCTCTCCCAAGAAGCCTGAGAACAGAGGTAGTCTCTTGCTGCTGAACATGTCTTAAGCCTACTGCGTGAAGGAGCATTCTGCTTAATCCAGCACTGTCATAAATTCAGAAAGGATGGGGAAGCAGAGGTGAGGGGTAAGGGTGCATCATTATCATAATGTGCCATGAGGGGCCATTTTCTGTGTGTAGGAGATCTGTGGAGGGATCTCACCATCCTATCCCTGTCCCCTGTGAATGAAAAATGTGGCCTGCCATATCATCAACCAAAGGATGCTGCGGCCATCAATCCGTCAGTCATGACTTGCCCTGAAAGTGGACCTGAGGGAACTCAGGATGAAAACCAAGGGCTGCCAAGCTCTCAGTCACTGTACCATCCCCAGTGGTGCACCTTGGGGGCACTCAGGATGGGAAAGAACAGGATACAGGCCCTAGATAGCTAAGGTGCATATCAAAGGAATGATTTCAGTGAACCCAGACTCTTGCATTTTCCCATACAAAGAAAAGCACTAAATCCATTAACTTAAAGTATCTGGTTTTCTTTAATTAGCAGTGATAATCTTTTGATGTTCCAACTACTAAGTCTTTCTAGCCAAAACCCCTATATATCTGGCTCCTCCCTTACCTTTTTGGAGCAGTTCCTCAGAGCTGTCCAAGAGGCTGCCTCCCCAGCTTGAGTCCTCAGGCAGTAAGCCAAAGAAACATAATTCTCAACTTTCAGGTTGTGCTTTTTTTTTTTTAGTCGACACCCTACTAATTTGATAAAAACACTAAACTGCCTTTGCCTCTCCTGTGACTTTTTGGCACCCAACTACACTGAATGGAAAGGGTGTCCAGTTGACATAGGAAATGCACCGGGATTTTGATAGCCAGTGCATAAGGATTTCAGGTACACACCTGTTAGCTGAACAAAGGCATTTCCCTGATCCAGGAAATAAAGCATTGAATTTCACGTTCAGCTAATTCAACAAAATTCTGGCACAATCAGTTTGCACAGCCTGGAGTACTGTGAAATTGACTTGGTATATGCGTGCCAAATAATCAAAGCTAGGGAAGTGACTTTCTTTTGAAAGGTCTTCTCAGTTTTTGCTGGGCAGTGTATATCATTTGACACATCTGCTGTTGTTTGGGGAAACTGAAGGTTGGGAATACCTTCTTGTGGAATTTGTAGGTTATATACCCTGAATGTTCAGTAGTATTGATGGCATACAGGAGGATTGCTACCTCAGTTAAAGTAATATGAGGTAAAAAGACTCAATTTGGGATCATCATGTTAGGGAGTTGGCACCATAGTCTCACACAAAGTTGTGTAAAGATGTGAATCTCCAAATGAAAGTACTAATGTTAAAATCTGGGTGTAGAAAGATGATAGAGTTAACGTTCACACATTTTAAAAGAAAAGAAATAGGCTATAAGATGTTTCCTTGGTGGCTTAGACGGTAAAAGAATCTGCCTGCATTGTAGGAGACCCAGGTTCAATCCTGCAGGAGACCTGGGTTTGATCCCTGGGTTGGGAAGATCTCCTGGAGAGGGGAATGGCTACCCACTCCAGTATTTCTGCTTGGAGAAACCCCATGAACAGAGGAGCCTAGTGGGCTACGGCCCATGGGGTTGCAAAGAGTTGGACATGACTAAAGGAACTAACATTTTCACTTTTTCATAGGCTAGAACTGAGTCAGTGGATTGCCTGGCTTACAAAGTTAATCATAACACTGGGGGCTAGGGTCAGTCTAGTGCATTTGAGCTGATTCAGGACCCCAAAGGGAAAAGATAACCACACCATGCTTATAGCAGCAT
>NW_011482372.1:19032-19666 GCF_000754665.1 Bison bison bison
ATTAAGGCACAGAGTCTCTCTAGTAGTGATCCATGCTCCAAAATGATCCTTTGCCTCTTTCAAAGTTACCCTGGCCAAACCCTCAGCAAAGATTTAAAAAATATATATTTTACACTAATGTGTAAATGACTTGTACTTTCTAGAGATATATGTAATTAAGGATAATGTCTAGGAGTATCAATGGCCAAGGGAATGGATCTATAGGAGTTTAATTTTATAACGTGATAAATAGCAAGTAAAACATTTAGACCCCTCTGTAGCAGGAAGTTCTTAGGAAGGTTTAGAAGATTATATAGCTTAATGAATAGCCATATACTAAAAGCAAGTCTTATCTCAAATTTATTTTATTTTCCTAGCTCTTCCTCTATTTAAGTATAAACTCTTAACAATCCAAGTCAACAGGCATTTATCAGGTGCCTACTGTGTGCCTGATATCATGTTAGGTGAAAGATATACAGTAACTGAGGATTAGTTTCTGTCTCCTTTGTAAGCAATATATGTATATATGCGTGCATGCCAAGTTGCTTCAGTTCTGTCCAACTCTTTGCAAGCCTATGGACTGTAGCCCACTAGGCTCCTCTGCCCACGGGATTCTCCAGGAAAGAATACTGAGATGGGTTGCCATGCCCTCCTC
>NW_011482373.1:0-737 GCF_000754665.1 Bison bison bison
GGCAGGGAGGCAGGGGGCACATGGGTGTCAGGTACAGGAGATGCTCAATCACATGTGTGGGGGCAAGCAGCCATCAGGATGATTGGCAGTGGTGAGAGAAGTGGGTTCAGTGGGGATGGGGCAATAGATAAATTCCCTCTGCCAGGGTGCTTTGGCCCACTTCCAAAGGTCAGTTTGTGTAAACTGCTGATCCTGTGCTAACCTGCTCTTGGCTGAAGGCCCCTCCCACTCAGGGGATGTTTAGTGTCCTGTAAAAGTTGGGCAGCATCCCCTGCCTGCCAACTTTTGGGCAGCACTGGGTGGCATCTGTCTGTCCCACCCCAATGCACACCCTCCTCCCCTCCTCGCCCCATGCCTGAGAGCTCCCTCACAGGCATCTGGCCAAACCAGCAGGGCTAGTCAACTTTTCCTGGGCTTTAGCAGTATTTTTGGAGTTCACTGTCTTTTTCTAATCTGTGTAGTTGAGTGAAAATGGCTCATAGTTTAGTTGAGTTAAAACCTAGTGTGGGCTCCGTGTCTGCCCATCCCCCTGGGATTTGCTTCCTGAGCTCTTCTTTCTGTAAAAGCTATGGCAATGACAACAGGGAGGATGCATCAGCCTGCCCTGGTCCTGTCCTCAGGTGATGAGACCTCATTGTTGGAGCTGGCCTCCCTCTGTTGCAGAGGGTCATGTCGTGATCACCTGGAGTTTTGACTCCTGTTCCCTGGGGATTCTTTGCAAAGAGACAAAGACAGAA
>NW_011482373.1:3277-3860 GCF_000754665.1 Bison bison bison
CCTCTGTCTTCCTTCCCCAATGTGGTCCTCTTTCCTCCTGTACCCTGATTCCCCCTCATAGCCTCACTTCCTACCGTCCATTTGTTCTTCTGTCCACCCTTCCATCCGTCCTTCCTCCTCTCCATCTCCACCCTCCAGGGATGGGGTGCTGAGGGCTGTGGCTGAGGCTGGATGTGAGCCCAGCTCCACAGTGACTTGCCTCATGCACGAGATCAGCCAGCCGCCCGCCCAGCCCCATCCCGGCTGTGCTTTGGTGTGTTCATTTCACAGCCATCCTTACCGTCTCCATCAGTTCACTAGCTCGCACTGCCAATCCCAGAGGGTCCTGCTCCCACCCAGCGCCAGCTCACCTGCTCACTGCTGTGTGTCCGCAGGTGAACTGCCCTCACCTCAGCCGTGGATTCTGCACACCTCGCATCCGGGGCAACACCTGCTTCTGCTGTGACCTCTACAACTGCGGCAAGTGAGTGCCAAGCCCCTGGTGGTGTGACCACCATGGGCATGAGAAGGACTAAGTGGGGGAAGGGTGCACGGTAGGGATCAGAGAAGCAGAAGACACTGGTGTGTCCATGGATTTCAGCTG
>NW_011482373.1:3960-5429 GCF_000754665.1 Bison bison bison
CATTTTCTCTGTGCCTGGCCTTGTTCCAGATGTTGGAGATTCAGCAGCAGGAGCAAAAAAAAAAAAAATTCCTTGCCCTCATGGAACTTAGATTTTATTAAGGAAGATAGTCAATGAACACATGAATATGTAACATGCCAGGTGTCAATCAAAGCCATGAAAAAAAATGAAGCAGGAAAGATAGGTAAATAGTTTCAAAGTGGGGAGTGTGAGTACCATGTTGGATAAAAGGAGCCAAGGAAGAGCTCTTTGAGGAGGTGAAATTTGTGAAGAGATCTGAATGATGCCAGAGGGCCAACCAAGTAGATACTTGAGTAAAAGAGTATCTCAAGCAAACAGAACAGCAAGTGCAAAGGCCCTGAGGCAGGAGCAGGCTTGGTGGTGCTAGTTCTGCTACAACCACTCTGGTGCTCTACTGTTCAATGTTAAAACATCGTTTATTCTCTTTCAAAACACATTTAGGTGCCAGAAATACAGAGTTCTGCTGAGGAGCTTGTAGGCCAGCAGGGATGACAGACTTATGAGCCATTGATTACAGTCTAGTGTGAGAAGTGTGGTGGGGATCTGGGGAGGTACTGGGGAACCTCTCAACACAAAAGACTGGAAGCCAGAGTTGCTGGGGGTGGGGGGGGGAGGAGGCGTGTCAAGGAGGAGGGGATGTGGGAGCTGAGGCTTAAAAGATAAGACGGGAGTTAGGAGCAAACTTAAACTAGGGGTGGAGATGGGGAGGGTCTTCCCAGCAGTTGTGGAGTGGGGGTGGTTTTACAAGGTAGTAGGAGGTGAGGAGTAGAGCCCTAGTCATATACTAGACCATAGGAATGCTTTGGGACTTGACCCTGTAAGCAACTGGGAGCCACTGAAGGGTACAGCATGGAGTTGAGTGGCTGGAGACAGCGAGGGAGCCACGCCAGAGTCCAGGCCAAAGGGAATGGAGCCTAGATGAAGTTGTTGCGGGGCTGGTGGAAAGCAGGGAGTACTTGTAAGAGGAATTTAGAAGGTGGAGTAGACAGGAGTGTGTGAAGGCGTGATGCAGAACATAAGGAAACGGCCCTGCACGTCACGCACGTGTTTTCTTCCAGCTCTCAGTGCAAGGGGGCTGAGGAGGGGAAGGGAGGAAGGGAGGAGTTGGCAGAAGGATGAAGCTAGATCCAGAGGGGTCAGATGGATGCACTCCTCCTCACTCACACTCCTTACTCTTGGTATTGGCGGACCAGTTTTCTCACTTGGAGGATTAAGACCAGAGGCAGGGGATGGGGAAGGGGGAGTAGGAGGAGAAGAGAGATTCACCCCAGCCTGTTTACTTTCTCTGCTAGCACTGGTCTCATTTCGTTAAAAGATTTGGCAGTGGAGGAAGAGAAACTGAAAGACTCAAATGAGGTTTGGGGATTATCTGGGAGGTTCAATTATTCATGTTGTAATAATAACTAACACTTGAAAAGGACTTCCCTCCTTAGCGGTGATGGAGAGCT
>NW_011482373.1:5529-6923 GCF_000754665.1 Bison bison bison
CAATTTATCTTCCTGTCAATCTGAACTTCATAATCAGTGGCTTTCTTAAAACAAGTTATGCCAGGGTTGTCTTCAAGGCCCTAAAGAAATTTTATGAGGAGCTCTGCTAAAAGTCTGGGCTCCCTAAAGGCAGCAAACATGACTTCATCTTATCTGTATCCTCAGGCCCCAGCACAGGACTGGGCTCGATTCAAAAACCTGATGACAAGGGAGTGACATGTATTGGAAAGGATCAAAAAGAGGAACACCCTTTTCTCCAGGAATATAAAGTATTGGGCCAGGCGACTAAGAGGGCTACGGGTGGAGAGTGGGGTGCGGGGTGTGGGTACTGCTCATAAAGGCCTTTGAGCTGGAAATGCTGCTCACCCACCTGATGTCTGGAGACCAGCTTCAGGCGGTCATCGAGTCCTTGCCCAGGTCTGTAACGTTGAGATTCCAAGGGCAAAGCCACCGGGAAAGCACTTCCTGAGCTTTTCATCAGGAAACCGTCCCATGCAATCAGAAACCAAGGCTGTGAGACTTCAGAGGCGATGATCCTGCAATATAAGGAAAAGATTTTCCTTGACCTGAAGCTTTTCCCAGCCAGCTCGAAGGAGACCTAACTTCTAAGCCTAAATATAGCTAGCTGCAAGCCTTCTAAGGCTCAGAGACTTTAATTTTGCCAAATGCATATTTGTTTTCCTCACACAAAGCCTATTTTTAATCAATTGCCAGCTCCTCCAGTCCATTTCCTGGAAAGGAGGCCAAGAAAAAAAAAGTGGAAACAAAAACATCAGGCAGTCATTTGTAGGGCACTACGGAAACAGAGTTTCTACTGTCCCCTTGAAGCCACAGACCTTCTTTGACGTCAGGGGCAGTGAGGTTTTAACACCAAACCTAGATGATTCTGTTTCAGCCTATGCAGGAAGGCGGTTTCTTTAGGATACAGCTCCTCAGCGGCTGCCTTCTAGCCTTCCCTCGGCTTTGGAGAGGTCAAGTCAATATCACTGGTTTTTGTCGTGTAACCGACAGGAAGCGAAAGGACATGGGGGTGGTTTGTGAACTGCCGCCACTGGTAATAAAATGAAAGACGAGAGCTCGCTTTCATCTGTTCCTCCCTTGGGCGAACTTTTTCTTGAGCTCCTACTATGTGCCAGGGATTGTTCTAGAAGAATACATATTGATAAAATAACATTTTGCCCTTAAGTAACTGAGTTTACCGGGGGATCATGGGGAGGTGGAGAAATGTGTCCAGAGGTGGCACACAGCCTCTATCTGTCCATGGGGAGTTGGTGAATAATTCCAGGCCCTCATGGAAGAGCAGAAGGATGCCCTTTGGCTTTATCCAAGATCCAGTGCCTCCTAATTTGTTGAGTGGGGACTGAAACGAAAAGAGTTTATCTGTTTCTCCAGAT
>NW_011482373.1:7542-10571 GCF_000754665.1 Bison bison bison
CTCCAGAGGTTAGAATTTAGATGGAGCTATCATGTCCACCTTGGCCTTGGTTGCAGCTTCAGCTCTAATTAGGCTCCAGGTAAACATCGGATCAAATGAATAGCTGCATTACTGATATATGCAAAGTGCCGAACTAAGAAGAACAGACTGAGGCTGTGGGAGCCCAGGGAGAAAGGTGATGAATGGGCACTGGAGTCCTTGAAGAATGAGACAAGTGTGTGGAAGCTTTGTGCAGTGGGAGAGATCAGGAGAGGCTGAGAACAGACGGCAATACCTCCCATGCAGGGGGAGAAATCTGAACAAAGGTCTGGAATAACTACCCCACCTGGCTAGTTTGGTGCTTCTGAGGACCAGCCTGGCTGGAGTGTGGATTCCATTCTGGAGTCGGATCATGGCAGACTGAGGAATTGGGGCACATTTTCCTGAAGGTAATGGAGAGCTGTGGAAGGGTTTTGATTAGCTGAATGACTTAGTGTTTTAAATGTGTTAGGAAGCTGAAGCAGGCTGTGGTGGGCTCTGGAAGGAGACTTTGCAGTCATGAAAATTTGAGGGTGGGAGCTGTGAGAATACAAAAGATGAAATTTCAGAGGAAGTTCTGCCCCAAGACTGAACCAAATGGAATCATGAATCTCAAACAGAAACAAACCACATTAATTTGCTAAACCCTTAACCAGATCTAGTATTAATGTTCTTTTGCTTCATGGCTCTGTAAAAATAACATAGTAGCTGCTGAACCCGCTCAAACTGAAACCAAACATATATTCTCTACAATTATTGAATATTTTTCAACGAACTACTAACCAAGCCCCATGTTGTGGTCTGTGTCCTTATAAAGCATCACTACTTTTAAGAACACAATTCAGGGGTTTGAATCATTTTGCCAGAGGCTGGCTCTTGGAAGGGAAATAAAACAGCTACAGTGTTCAGGTGGTAGAGTACTGCTAGAGTACTTGTATTGTGCTGGAATACTACTTTCGTGCATTCACTTGTGAAACCCCTCAGGCTCAGAGAGGTTAAGAAAGTTGCTCAAGGTCAGACAGCAAATAAGTGACAGAGCCAAGGTTCAAGCGCAGTCTGCCTCCAGATCTGCTCACTGTACTGCCCATCTATATATCTACAGGTGTTACCAGCCTGCCCTTGGTGTATTAGGATGTAAGCACTTCACTACTTTCAAAGATAACTTGGGAGAAGTCAGAAGCTGATTCTCAAACCTCCCCTGCATCCCTACAACCCTACACTCACCATTCCACACAGGGCTCCCCTGTAAAGGGGAGCATCCTTGTAGAGCGGTGCCTTTTTGAGCAGTAAGTCATCTGTGTATCTTCCTTGTCCCATCCCCAGGCCTGGGTACTGTGCCCACTAATAGGAGGCACTCAGTGTATGCTTCCAGGCGGTGTCCAGCTATGTTCCCCCAAATCCTGAAATCCAGTTCAAATTCTGGTGAATTGAAACACTGTTAAAATTCCACTGTGGAAGCTTACTGTTTAACACAGTGGGTCTCAAAGATCAATGAACTCAGTTAACACAAATCCCAGAGCCTCACCCCCAGTGGCGGGGCCTCAGAGTCTGCATGTTTAACCATCTCTTTCTCAAAGATGCATGCACACACACAGAGACGCACAGAGGCACCCACGAATAACACACTGACACACACAGGCTGGCACACAGATATACAAACACAGATGATTTTGACACAGGCTGTCCCATAACCACACTGGTTTCAATTCTTTAGAGATACACTGGTTTTACAGAATTCTAAGATAATTCACCTGTAAAGTTTAAAAGTCTTGTGTGAATAATCTCTCCCTGATTCATTTTGGAGGTTAACCTTTATTTTCTTTTTTTTTTTTTCATTTTTGGTGTTCTTATAGCAGGAGAGTTGCATGTAACAACCATACTGATGCCAGGGTGTTTGGTTGTAAGTTTAAGAATCAGTGTTAGAGATTCATTACTGATTCCAGTGGCCAAGTTGTAAACAAATTTGCAACGTCCAGAAAGACAGGAACTTTTGTTTAATTAATTTAACAGCTAACACCTTTCCTCAGTGTGTGCAAGTGTGTGGAGAGATTTCTCTTCCTCTTTTTGTAAAAGCCTCCAATCCCATCGGATTAGGACCCCACCCTTAGACTTTAGGGGCTTCCCAGGTGGCAGTAGTAGTAAAGAACCCGCCTGCCAGTGCAGGAGATGCAAGAGACTCAGGTTTGATCCCTGGGTTGGGAAAATCCCCTGGAGAAGGGAATGGCAACCCACTCCAGTATTCTTGCCTGGAGAATTCCATGGACAGAGGAACCTGGCAGGCTACAGTCCATGGGGTTGCAAAGAGTCAGACACAACTGAGCACTTAATAGTATCCTGTACCTTAGACCTTATGATCTAACCTTAATTTATTATCTCCTAAAAAGCCCTTCTCAAAATACAGTCACTTGGGAAGTTAGGGTTTCAATATATGAGTTTCAGAGGGAGATGCAATTCAGTTCATAGAAAGTAGTGGCCTAGAGAATGATGGGGCTGGATGGGGGATTATCTTTGAACAGAGTGGTCAGGAAAGGTCTCTCTGAGGAGGCGCTATTCAGATTTTGTGCAGGAACTCAGCTTTAGTACTTTATTGGGATGTTCTTTATTGGCATTTCGTTTTGAGAAAGGAAATACTGAAATCATTGAAGCCTGAATTCAGATCCCAGTTCTACTGCTTACAATTTGAGGAAGTTCCTAACCTCTCTGTGCTTCAGTTTCTTCATCTGTAAAATGGGAATGGGGACTAATACTTACATCATAAATATTGTAAGGATTCACAGTGCTGCCTAATAGAACTTTCTGTGATGACAGAAATGCTCTGTCCAGTATAGTAACCAGCCACTAGCATGACCCTTAAAAGTGTGGCTGCTGAGCATTTAACGTGTGCCTAAGCGTCTGCCTACAATGCGGAAGACCCAGATTCGATCCCTGGGTCAGGAAGATCCCCTGGAGAAGGAAATGGCAACCCACTCTAGTATTCTTGCCTGGAAAATCCCATGGACTGAGGAGCCTGG
>NW_011482373.1:10671-11674 GCF_000754665.1 Bison bison bison
GGGAGGGTGGGATTTCCTGGCGGTCCAGTGATTAGGACTCCGCGCTTTCACTGCCCAGGGCGCCGGTTCAATCCCTGGTCCGGGAAGTGAGGTTCCCCAAGCCACAGGGCATATGGCACAGCCAAAGGAAAAAAAAAATGTAGCTGCCTTCAAACATCTTAAGTCGAAGGAGCCGGGTCATGTCCTCAGCCTGCAAACATGTCTTGTTAACATGAGACACTGCCTGTGTTTTTGATGCATATTCTGGGGATGGGTGGGGTTCATGCTGGTTATGTAAACATAGCCTGTCATTACCCCAACTCATCCCACACACACTTTCAGTAGAATATCTTTTGGGGTAGTTTTTCCTGTTACAGACTTCGGGAGAGCTGGAAGGAAAGACGTTTTTTAGCTACAGGTAAGAAGTAGGGCTGTCTCCCCCTCCCCAGGAATTTCCTCCTGCAGTTTCTCCAGAAAGCTGCTTGTCCATATTCACACGGGTGTGAATATGCATCTCAGGGCTCAGCACCCAGGAGGTCCTCCATAGTCCTGGGGGCCTTCCCTCTTTTGCTTTTAAAGCATTTCAAAGCTTTTGTTTGCTTATTTAATAAACCTTGATCTCTAATTATGGAGATAATAGCTTTAGAGCTCTGGTTCTCAACCTGGCCTCCGATTAGAATACAATCACCTGAGGTGCTTTAAAAAATCTGCCGGCCTGGGCCACTCCTCCAGAATGCCAATTTAATGGGTCTAAATTGAAGCTCAGGCAGCAGTACTTTTAAAAAAGCCCTCCTAGTGATTCCAGTCTGTGGCTACACTGCGTGCATGCTCTGTTGCTCAGTTGTGTCTGACTCTTCTCAGGAGAGCTCAAGCCCTAAGCCTGGTGGAGGCATGGGGCTAGGGTGGGGGGCAGCTTGGAGGGAGAAGGCTGTCCTCTCAGTTTGAGCCTGACGGAGCTTTGGCATGAGAAAGCTTCTTCAGAAAAGCTGTTTCTGGGTTGGGGCTTCTTTGGAGAAAAGAATGC
>NW_011482373.1:11774-12296 GCF_000754665.1 Bison bison bison
GGAGCCTGGTAGGCTACAGTCCATGGGGTCACAAAGAGTCAGACACGACTGAGCGACTTCACTTTCACTAGTGAGATGGAAGAACTGAATTTTTAACTTAATTTTAATAGACACCTGTTGACTAGGAGCTGCCATAGTAGCACAGATGTGATGAACCCATGTCTGTAAAATGCTTAGCCCCGTGCCTGCACACAGCAGGTATTAATAATTCCCATTTAGGATTAACATTAGCGATGGTAACAAGTATTTCTCTGGCAGATAGGAGGGGTTTGGGGGAGGGGGATAAACAGCAGTGACACTTTGATTCATTATACTATCTTTATCCCCAAGTGCATTCTTGGCTTCCGTGTCCATTATGATAGTGCCCCACGTGACCCCCTGTCTTTTCACTGGGCTGCATGGTAGCCAAAGCCCTGGGGGACAGCCTGCTCCCTGGCGACTGACTGGGTGCCCTTCTCCCCTTCTAGCCGGGTAGAGATCACTGGTGGCTACTACGAGTACATCGACGTCAGCAGCTGCCAG
>NW_011482373.1:12859-14209 GCF_000754665.1 Bison bison bison
TGGACAGCTAAGCACCCTGAGGCACAGACTGACTGGCGGCCACCTGCTAGGCTCTGTGGGGCTCCTGCAAGGACTCCTGTCACAACTCAGCTGACCATTGATGTATAGATTTATTTCTTAACTCTTTTTTTTAAAAAATCGTTGAGGTATAGTTGACTTTACTATAGCATATTAGTTTCAGGTGTACTATGTGGCCTGTTCATTTCACTGTGACCTTTGATCTCTAGGGGATTAAGGGGTTTGTTGACAGTCTATCCTGAGAGGTGGCAGTAATAGCCCCTTTACTCTCTATAAAGGGCATTTGCACAATTCCTTTCTCCGCTCCTCTCCCACTACTACTGCCTCATGAAGTATTACTCCCACCATTAACAGTTGAGGAAACAGGCCCATAGGAAGTCAAGTGACCTGCCCACGGCTAAATAGCAGAGCTGGGAGTGGAGCCCAGGTAGGTCAAATGCCAGAGCCTTTGCTCCTGCCGCTCCATCACACTCCGAATGCCCCTGAGGATCATTCGGCCAGCCCTTTCTGGTTCCATAGGTGTTTTAACAGACATCACCTCCTTTGTTGAGTTTCTTTAATTTTAAAAATTAAAAGCCAGTTGTTTCCAACTGTTGGGAGCTTCTCTGAGAAATGAGGAGGAGACTGAGGGAAGACCTGAGCCTCATCCAGTGCCAAGCCTGGGAACCCAATTGAGGGCCAGTGGGGAAAACAAAAGATGAAGGCAAAGAGCAGAGGCAGGAAATTTGATTCATGACAAGAGAGAGCAAGTATGAGCTATATATTACGACAGGGCATCAAAGAAGAACCATTGTTTTGATCGCTTTATGAAAATGAGACATGGTATAGAAAATCCTGGAACATCAACCAGAAAATCCTTGGCCTACGTCCAAACGTGCTTGATGCCTCGTGGTGATGTGTCTCCACCCTGAGTAGAATGCCTTAGGGGCCTCAGGGAGGCCCAGAGGAGCTGGCTGATGAAAGGCATTCCTGAGGAGTGAGGCCAGGAGCCAAAGGCTGTGAGCTGGCAGCCTTCAATGGGATCAGCTCGGAGCACTGTTTCCAGAGTTGTGGGAGCCTGAAAGGAAAAAGGACGTCTTCATTCCCTGACCAGAGGGGCTTGGTGCCAAGGATCTTAAAGAAATGTTGGATGACCACAGTGTTTGTGGCTCAAAGATATGAGAACTTGAGATGAATCATAAGAAGTGATACTGTCTTGCCATTTTTTGCTACTTAGTGTCTCTGGTGTAAAGTAGGGAGAAATCAAAGTGGTCTTCTTTCCAAAGTCCACAATCATTGTCTTTGAAGGGACTCAGTTCTGTCCGGGTGAGATGGATTTGACCATTTCCTGTG
>NW_011482373.1:14654-19794 GCF_000754665.1 Bison bison bison
CCTATTTCATCTTCCTCCTGTGTTTCTTTCTAATATTCAACTTCCTTTCAAAGAGGATCCTGGACCCCCAGCCTTGCTACACACAAAAAACCTTTTCTAGATCGTTTATATTCCCCAATTGCGTCTCTGTGGTTACGTGTGTATGCTCAGTCGTGTCCCACTCTTTGTGACCCTATGGACTGTAGCCCGCCAGGCTTCTCTGTCCATGGGATTCTCCAGGCAAGAACACTGGAGTGGGTTGTCATTTCCTCCTCTAGGGGATCTTCCCGACCCAGGGATTGAACCTGCGTCCCTTGCATCTCCTGCACCGGCTCTTTACCATTGAGCCACCTGAGAAGCCCTCTCTTTGCATAAAAGAGCTGGTTTCATTTTGCAAGAGTTGGAGGGTGTGGTTTTAACTGGCACAAGGCCAAGGGAACATGATTTCTGGGACTTCCTCAGGCGTGACATTTCTTCTTGGAATCCTGGTGGAGAGGTAAGGGCATTGCTGAACACTCCGCTTCTGTAATGCGAGCCAGCCCTTAGAATGGTCAAGACCTCAGCCCTCTCCCACACATGAGAGAGGCTGAGAAACATTTCTGTGGTTGTCTGTGAGCAGCATCATAATGACTGAGGTTTGTAGCTCTTCAAACCTCCTAGAGATGTAAACAGTAACCCACTCCAAGGAAGAGAGCAACAGACTGTGTTGAAACTTGCTCTACGGGAGTTTCCTCTGCCAACACCCCAACATGGTTGCCTGTGCCATTGCCAAAGCCTGCCCACACATTTTCATCACTTGAGAGGAAGCTTCTGCTCACCGTTAACACAAAGTAGATACATACCAGAAACAAGACACATGGACTTTGTGGACAGCTCTAGATTATATGCACGAACAGAGGGGGTGTCAATGACATGGACCATGGAAAGGACATTTCTCCCACACCTTGAGCCATGTGGCACTCATAAGGTACAAAGCACAGTCCTGCTTGGGAACTCATGAGCAGTGGTGACTTCCTCTAGCAGTGTTTTGGCCTTATTGAAATCCAGACTCCCATCCTAGACAAGATTGGTTTTAACCCTTGAAGGGCTACACACACCACCATGTTATAAAAAGGGTATTCAATTCTTTCTGCATTGTTTTATTTTCCCCAAAATGTGTGTGTGTGTGGAGGGGTATCAATATACTCTACTTGGTCTTTCTTGGTTTCTGTGCTAAGATTTTGCCTCCAGCCCCCAGGGCTGAGGCGAAGTGAATACCTTCATGTGTGCCTGCGAGCTCCTTAGTGAGGTTGGAATCTGCAAGAATCCTTACAGTTTTTCCAAACTCTTCATGATTAATCATATTTTTGTCACAGTGAGAGCAGTAGTCTTGTTGGTTTAACATTTTGTATTGGGGGGGTGGTTCTCAATTTTTTTTTCCTTTGTGTTTTTGAAAGTCAAAGATTTCAACTATCGGTTTGAATTTTTCAAAATAGTCAGTGTGGGGAAATGACACAAGTGATACGTAGTAGTTGTGAAAACTTCGGCTGTCTGATTGAGAGTAAAGAGTCCCCATTTACTTCCTAATACCACTGCCCTCCCCAGACACAGCCATAGCTAACAATTTGTTGTGAATCTTTCCAGATTAATTTCATTGACAAGTGTATATTTATATATAATTGTTTGGGTCTTTACATAAACTGGGATTATGCTTTGGTAATAGAACTGGT
The DNA here is from genome assembly GCF_000754665.1 of Bison bison bison. Taxonomy (NCBI): domain Eukaryota; kingdom Metazoa; phylum Chordata; class Mammalia; order Artiodactyla; family Bovidae; genus Bison; species Bison bison. Next base: position 16,343 of record NW_011482373.1, read on the forward strand.
GACTTTTTAAAAGATTTTATTTTTAGAGCAATTTTAGATTCACAACAAAACTGAGATGAAGGTACAGAGATTTCCCATAAACTTTCTTCCCCAACACACAGCCTTCCCCATTATCAGCCTCCCCCATTATCAACATCCCCCACAGAGTGGTACATTTGTTAGCAAGGATGAATCTATATTGACGCATCATAATTACCCAAAGTCCATAGTTTACCTTAGGGCCCACTCTTGATGTTGTAATTCTATGGGACATAGAATATTGGACAAATGTATTGGACAAATGAATTCTATTGGACAGGTGTATAATGACATATATCCATCATTCTGGCAGCACACAGTATTTTCACTGCCCTAAGTAGCCTCTGCGTTCTGCCTGTTCATCCTTCCTCCCAATCCCAACCCCTGACAACCAGTGATCTTTTATTGTCTCCATAGTTTTGTCAATGGCTTGCTTTCTTAAACATTGTTTTTAATTTTAATTTTTGACTGCATGCAGGCTTTCTCTAGTTGCAGTGACCAGGGGCTACTCTTCGTTGTGGTGTGTGGGTTTCTCATTGCCATGGCTTCTCTTGTTGCAGAGGATGGGTTCTAGGCCCTAAGGCTCAGCAGTTGTGGCGCCTGGGCTTAGTTATCTCGTGGCATGTGGGATCCTCTCGGACCAGGGGTTGAGCCTGCATCCTCTGCATTGGCAGGCGGATTTTTAACCACTGAAGCACCGTGGAAGCCCTGTTTTTGTTTTTTATATTTACAAGTATATCCTGGACAACTTCCCTGTCACTAACTATAGGTGCACATCATCATTTATCAACAGCTCCATAGTATTCTGTAGAATGGATGTCCCGTGGTTTATTTACCCATTCCCCCAGTGATGAACATTTATATTGTTTTTTGATTTTACAGAACCCAACTCTCCCAGCACTGAACTGCTCTGTTGAAAACGCCCATCCAACTGTTTCTTACTATGCTCGTCCTCAAGTGGCATCCTACAACACCTACTACCATAGCCCTCCTCACCTGCCACCTTATTCTGCTTATGACTTTCAGGTACGTTTTGAGAGAAAAAAAAGAACTCCCTGTTACCCTTGCTCTTGCTCATCCTCTCTTATTCTCTCCCTATTTTGGATCCTTCCTAATATATATGAGGTAGCCAGGCTCTCCATCCCGCAGCCTGTGGGTACCCGTGAAGCTTAAGGACTGCATAGGCAGGCAGTGATGGCGGAGGCTGGGAAAGACACAAGAGGTGAAGCAACAGAGTGACAGACGAAAGGGGGAGAGAAGGAGATAGGATTCAGATGTCCCAAGGGGCGCTGACCTCCCCTGAGGTACTCATGAGTACATCACCACAGACCCCTGTCCAACGTGGCTTTTTCCATTCCTCTGCTACAGGAAGAGGCTTGTCTAGTCCTGTTCCATAGCACAAGGACACGCTGAATCACACAAGGGTTTGAATCAAATCTGTAATGAGAAAGCAGTCCCTTCGTTTTTTCTAGACTTCCTAACTGGGACTATACAGAGAAAATATTTTTTATAACACCCTTCTCCCTTCCTTTTTAATTTTTTTGCCTTGTTATCATGTGGGTCAGAAATAGTGTTACCAAATTTGCACTTTCCCACTTTCCTTTTGAGCTAAGATGAAGCACAGAAAAACAGAACCCAAAAGGCACTTCATTAAAGGGAATTCATTGTACGTGGTCAGAGCGCTGAACTAGACACTTCAGGAAAACAAATGAAACGGTCTTTTAGGCATTTACAGTGATTATAAACCCCGGACCACAGAAGAGTGGGATTCCACTCCAATCTGGTTAATTCAAAATTTGGGGACCAGGGAAATGCCTTTGAAAGGAGGCAAACCCATAATGAATTTTGTTCTATTGACTAAGAGTCCTGAATGTTCCAAGGGGACATAAAAGCATGACTGTTTGGGGGTGCTTCCAATTAACCAGCCAGTTTAGAAAAACAGAGCCCTTGGAAAACCTAATTTCTGCCTCAGATTAACAAAATACTTGAAACTGAAAACCCTCCCCATTTAGTTGAGTAAAGTGTACTCTGGTTTGATTTAGACACTGTATGGGCAGGTCTAGGACTCTATACTGCAATAGGAGTACGTCTCTATAGTGTGAATGTGGACTTGTTCACTGTCACAAAATACAGCACCAGCACAAGGAGACATCCATTAAAGCCTGGGGGAAAGTGTTAGAACTTGTTTTAAAGCCTACTGTATTCACAGGTAGACAACTCAGGGAACTTGTTCCCCAAATAGATAATATAGACTGACAAACACAAATATGCTCTGAAAGGGCATAGATAATTGCAATAGTGACAGGGACAAAAAGGAATCCTTTAAGAGAATTCAGGGACATTGAACCTAGCATGAGAGGGTCACCATTCTTTGAGGCATCCATAACCAAAAGTCATCCTAGGATAGAGGGGCCACGCATGGCTCCCAAGAGGCTGCTTCCATTTTTTTTTATATGGAAGTAAATTATATTGATTAGATTGGTTTTTGGACTTTTCACTTTATAACAAACCTCTGGAGTAGGAACAATAACCTCCTTAGTAATGGCTGCTGCAAACTCTTAAGATAGGAAGTCCCTGTTTATGTAATGGAGCTATCTTTCTGTCCATCATTACTCATTCAAAACCATCCCAGGTATGAAAACAAGGTTCCCCAATGCCAGTGGTGGCCCAGGCTGTCGTTTTCAGTTCAGTCAGTGTTTACTCTGTGTTCACATGTGCTTGGAGCTATGGATGTAGAGACTGAGTGAGACCTAGGCCTGCATTACGAGGTCAGTCTAAGGACCTGAGTGGGGATGCTCAGGGACAGCAGCGAGGACAGAGATGTATATCCAGGTCTGTCTGAGGCCAGAGGCTGGCTTGGGGGAGTCTTTGGAGAAGCTGTAAATCTGAGCACACTATTGATCTTTTCCCCAGTTAGTTTCAGAATATTTCCATGTTTTACTGCTTTAAATTATGGGCTTTATAATCATTACTCAGAAAGGTTCTCTTGACTCACCCTTACCGTGTGATTACATGGCTCCCCACTCCAAGGACTGCTGGGCCACTTCTTATACCTCTCCTGGTTCTTTCCAGAGGTTCAAGCTGTCTTTTCTATTTCCTTTTTGGAGATGTTCTAAAGTTGTGGGTTTTAAGGGATGTGATTTATTTATTTGGCTTCACTGGGTCCCCAATGCAGTGCACAGGCTCTTCGTTGAGGTGCATGGGCTTTCTCTAGTTACTGTGTGGGCTTCTCTAGATGTGTTGCATGGGCTTAACTGCCCTGTGGCATGTTGGCATGTGGGAATTTAGTTCCCTGACCAGGGATTGAACCTGTGTCCCCCGCATTGGAAGGCAGTTTCTCAACCACTGGACCACCAGGGAGATCCCTAAGGGATATGTTTTTAGGTGGTATTTGTTTCCCTCTAGACCTTATACAGCATTTTGTTTTAGAATTT
>NW_011482373.1:19932-20114 GCF_000754665.1 Bison bison bison
GTTCACCAAGTTCCAGTTCCTTATCGTTTCATACAAGGAAATACCAGTCTTTACCCAAGAAAGCCAGGAGGATTAGGGCCATCTGCTGTGTTCCCAGATAAATGGAAAGCAGTCAGCAAAATGCATACCAACTCTGACAATAAAAGCAGCAGAAGCACAGACCTAAAAACAGCAACAACAAG
>NW_011482373.1:22092-23903 GCF_000754665.1 Bison bison bison
AGCGACTTCCACTTTCACATCACGGGAAACTGAGAGGTGAAAACCCAAGGTGGCTGTACCAGTCTCCTTACGATCCAAGTCTACAACTGCCCCCAGCAGCCTGTTACTGCCTCTCAGGACAGAATGGGCTTTAGCTCCATCTTTGAAACTTGCCTTCCCTTCTGCGTCTAGTGGGCAGAGAACTGGCCTCCTGACTCTATCCTGGAGCGGGATTTAGAAAGGCAGAGTGTCACAACCCTGGACACAGAGATCTTGTTCCTGGTGGGATTTTGCTCTCCTCTCTGGTTTAAGAGGACAGCGAAAGCAACAGAGGAGGAGGGAGAGAGAGGAGAGATCATGAGATCAGTGTCAAAGGAAGCATATCTCTTCGTGGAGGGAGAAGAAATCTGGAGATTTTTGGAAGCAGTCTGGCTTGTCTCAAGTCAACTGCCTCAAGCTCTTTTATTTTTTTTTTTTTTTTTTCTGCTACACCATGCAGCATGTGAGAGCTTAGTTCCTCAACCAGGGATTAATCCCGTGCCCTCTGCATTGGAAGCATTAACCACTGCATTGTAAGCATTAACCACATAACCAGGGAAGTCCCTCAAGGTTTTTTTTTTTTTTCGTCTTTAAAGGCTTTCTATGACCCTTTCATTCCTTCTCTCAGATCAAAAGGGTGGATGGGGTGGGGGAGGATCAGTCCTGACATTATGTGGTAGGAGACAGAGATTTCAATGTCTAAAGCAAGACCTAGAAACCAGGATACCCCTTTCTAAGGAGTACGGAAGTCAGGACTGGGGATAAGGAGAATCAGCCAACTGGTCTCAGGCTCCAGACACCTCACGGCAAAGCTGACTCTAGATTGTTCTAGGCCTGGAAATGACATGATCAGCTTAGACTCTAGGGCTTCACAGGTAGCTCAGTGGTAAAGAACCCACCTCCCAAGCAAGAGACGTGAGTTTGACCTCTGATCCAGGAAGATCCCCTGGAGAAGGAAATGGCAACCCACTCTAGTATTCTTGCCTGGGAAATCACATGGACAGAGGAGCCTGGTGGGCTACAGTTCCTAGGGTATCAAAGAGTCAGACATGACTTAACAACTAAACGGTCAACCACTTTGACTCTGGCCAGCAGAACAAAGTAAAGGTATTGACCTCCCCAAACAGCACTTGAACACTTGAGAAATTTTGGTATAAGTGGGTCTTCTTTTAAAAAAATATAGCAGTTCCTCCTAGAGCTAAGGCACAACAGAAAATTGCCATTCTACAGCCCTATTCATTGGCTCTTATTGGAGACCCCTTCAGCCTTCAGGCCTCAGCCATGCTCCACCACTGGAGCAAGGCCATGGTACCCACAAGATGTGACTGTAGACTTTGAAAATAGATTTTATTTCTAAAAAATTCTTCTGTGCTCTATGAGTGACTGAAGTCTTAGTCACTCATCCAACATTGATTGAGCAACTTCTACTTGCCAATCACTGTTCTGCGCTCTGGGGGAGAGAGCAGTGACCAAAACAGGTCAACTCTCCTTGAGTAGGAAAGTCAGGGTCAAGGGTGTACACTGGCCGGGAAAGAGAAGTGGCAGATTGACTCCTCACATGCTGATTCACTGGGAATTTTTTTTGTATCCCGTATCTCACTCCCTTCCCAAAGTGCCATGCATGCTCCATTGCTCTGTCATATCCAACTCTTAATGACACCATGAACTGTAGCCCACCAGGCTCCTCTGTCCATGGGATTTCCCGGGCAAGAATAATGGAGTAGGTTGCCATCTCCTTTTCCAGGAGATCTTCCCAACCCAGGGATCGAACCCATGTCTCTTGTATTGGCAGG
>NW_011482374.1:0-771 GCF_000754665.1 Bison bison bison
GTGGGTTGCCACCTCCACTGCATAAAACACAATGACGTAATGCCTTTTGCAGAAATATAGACAGACTTATGGATTATTCTAAGTGAAATCAGACAGAGAAAGACAAACATCATAGGATATTATATGTTGAACTGAAACAAATGATACAAATGAACTTATTCACAAAATAAACTCATCAGCATAAAAAACAAACTTATGGTTACCAAAGGGGATAGGGCAGGATGGTGGTGGGGGCAGGAAAGGGAGAGATAAATTGGAGTCTGAATATATACAAACTAATATATATATATAAAATAGATAAACAACAAGAACCTACGATATAGCTCAGGGAACTATATTAAGTATCTTGTAAACTGCTGTATACCTGAAACACAACATTGTAAAGTAACTATACCTAAAAAGTGGAAAACGCAATGGCAACCCACTCCAGTATTCTCGCCTGGAGAAACCCAGGGACAGACGAGCCTGGTGGGCTGCCGTCTATGGGGTCGCACAGAGTCGGACACAGCTGAAGCAACTGGGCATGCATGCATGCATTGGAGAAGGAAATGGAAACCCACTCCAGTGTTCTTGCCTGGAGAATCCCAGGGGCAGAGGAGCCTGGTGGGCTGCCATCTGAGGGGTCGCACAGAGTCGGACACGACTGACGCGACTTAGCAGCAGCAGCAGCAGCAGCAGCAGCATACCTAAAAAGAATGGTTAAAACAAAAACAAAAACACCTCTTGCGGAGATGTTCAAACGATGTTCCAAGGGTATAAAAACTACTAAAT
>NW_011482374.1:871-3705 GCF_000754665.1 Bison bison bison
GAAGTTGCTCAGTCGTGTCTGACTCTTCGCAACCCCATGGACTGCAGCCTACCAGCCTCCTCCGTCCATGGGATTTTCCGGGCAAAAGTACTGGAGTGGGGTACCATTGCCTTGTCAGAGATGGACCCTACCTCAACATAATTAAGACTGTATATGTCAAACACACATCTAACATCATACTCAACAAGGAAAAACTGAAAGCATTCCCCTTAACAAAATGTATAACACAAAAATGATCACTATTGCCACTTTTATTGGAAATATTTCTGGAAGTCCTAACCACAATAAACAAAAAAGAAAAAGAAATAAAAAGGAATTCAAGTTAACAAAATAAGAAAGAAGTAAAACTGTCACTATGATGCTACACACAGAAAATCCCCAAGATGCCACAGATGACTACTAGACTTTATCAATGAACAGAGTAAAATTGCTGGATACAAAATATATAGAAAACTGCTGCAATTCTATACACTAACAATGATATATCAGAAAGTGAAATTAATGAAACAATCTCATTCACCGTCTCAGAGAAAAGAATAAAACTAAGGAATAAACATACCTAAAAAGTCATAAGAACTGTACTCATAAAACTATAAGATGCTGATGACTGATAGAAAGATGACACAGATGGAAATATATACCATGTTCTTAGATTGAAAGAAGTAACACTGTCAAAATGACCATACTATCCAAGGCAATCTACATATTCAATGCAACCCTTACGAAATTAACAATGACATATTTCATAAAACAAAGAAAAACTTAATTTGTACCATAATACAAAAGACTTTGATATCTAAAACGATATTGAGAAGGAAGAACAGAGCTGGAGGAGTCATGTTCCCTGAGTTTAGACTATACTACAAACTGACAGTCATCAAAGTGAAAGTGAAGTCGCTCAGTTGTGTCCGACTCTTTGCGACCCCATGGACTGTAGCCTATCAGGTTCTTCTGTCCGTGGGATTTTCCAGGCAAGAATACTGAAGTGGGTTGCCATTTCCTTCTCCAGGAGATCTTCCTGACCCAGGGATTGAACCTGGGTCTCCTGCATTGTAGGCAGACCTTTTACCGTCTGAGCCAGGAGGGAAGTGGTATGATAATGGCGCAAAACAGAAACTTAGATCGGTAGAACAGGATAGAAAACCCAGAAATAAACCAATTTACTTAGAGTCAATTATTCTATAACAAAGGAGGAAAGAATACAGAATGAAGAAGTCTCTTTAATAAGTGATGCTGGGATAAATGGATAGTTACATGAAAAAGAATGAAATTACAACATTCTCTAACACCACATACAAAAATATACTCAAAATGCATTAAACATCTAAATACTAGACCAGATACTGTAAAATTCATAGTGGAAAACAAATGCAAAACACTGACATAAATGTCAGCAAAATTTTTTTGGATCTTAGAGTCATGGTAATAAAAGCAAAATCAAACAAATGAGACCCAATTAAATTCAAAACCTGTCTGCAAAGCAAAGGAAACCAACCAAAGAACAAAAACACAACTTTTGGACTAGAAGACTATAGATGCAAATGATGCTACCTATAAGGGATTTATTTCCAAAATATACAAACACTTCATACAGCTTAATATCAAAACAAACAAACAACGCAATCAAAAACTGGGCAGAAGATCAAAACAGGTATTTCTCCAAAGGAGACAAACAGATGGCCAACAGTCACCTGAAAAGATGTTTGACGTCTCTACTTATGAGAGAACGCAAATCAAAACCACAAAAATGTATCACCTCACACTGGTGAGAATGACCACCATCAAACAGTCTACAAACAATAAAGGCTTGAGAGGGTATGGAGAAAAGAGAACCCTCCTACACTGTTGGAAGGAACATATATTGGTACTGCCACTTTGGAGAACAGCATGGAGGTTCCATAAAGAACTAAAAATAGAGCTATCACATGAACTAGCAATTCCAATTCTGGGCATATATCCAGAAAGGATGAAAACTAATTCAAAATGACACATGCACCCCAATGTTGTTAGCAGCGCTATTTATACCCGGCAAAACATGGCAGCAACCTAAATGTTCACTGACAGACAAAGGGATAAAGAATATGTGGTACATATATACAAGGGAATATTGTGAAGTGAAAGTAGCTCAGCCGTGTCCAACTCTTTAAGGCCCCATGGCCTGCAGCCTGCCAGACTCCCCTGTCCATGAAATTCTCCAGGAAAGAACACTGGAGTGGGTTGCCACCTCCACCAATGAAGTAATGCCTTTTGCAGCAATATAGACAGACTTAGGGATTATTCTAAGTGAAATCAGACAGAGAAAGACAAATATCATAGGATATTATATGTTGAACTGAAACAAATGATACAAACAAACTTATTCACAAAATAAACTCACCAGCATAAAAAACAAACTTATGATTACCAAAGGGGATAGGGCAGGATGGTGGTGGGGGCAGGAAAGGGAGAGATAAATTGGAGTCTGAATATATACAAACTAATATATATATATGTAATAGATAAACAACGAGAACCTACGATATAGCTCAGGGAACTGTATTAAGTATCTTGTAAACTGCTGTATACCTGAAACACAACATTGTAAAATAACTATACCTAGAAAGTGGAGAAGGCAATGGCACCCCACTCCAGTACTCTTGCCTGGAAAATCCCATAGACGGAGGAGCCTGGTGCTGCAGTCTCTGGGGTCGCTGTGAATTGGACACGACTGAGTGTCTTCGCTTTCACTTTTCACTTTCATCATTGGAGAAGGAAATGGCAACCCACTCCAGTGTTCTTGCCTGGAGAATCCCAGGGACTGGGGAGCCTGGTGGGCTGCCGTCTATGGGGTCGCA
>NW_011482374.1:3805-5765 GCF_000754665.1 Bison bison bison
GTCTGAGGGGTCGTACAGAGTCGGACACGACCGATGCAAACTTAGCAGCAGCAGCAGCAGTCCATTTAACCATTAAAAAGAATGGTTAAAACAAAAACAAAAACACCTCTTGGGGAGATGTTCTAACGATGTTCACAAAGGTGTAAAAACTACTAAATGGGGGAAGCAGTCTATGAAACAAGACATGTTGACAAAACTGAATACCCACCAGCAAAAGAATTTACTTGGAACATTATCTTACACTATAGAAAAAAATGAACTCAAAATGGTTCCAAGACCTAAACCTAAGTTCCAAATGTATAAAACTCCTAGAAGTAAATGTGTAGGAAATGTTTCTGGAAATTGGACCCACAAATGATTTACCAGATAGAACACCAAAAGCACAGGTCACAAAATAAAACCATTATTAATAAATTGAACTATATCCAAATTATAAACGACTGTGCATTAATGTGCAGTGAGTTTGAAAAGACAATCAACAGTAAAAGAGAAAATATGTGGAAATCATACATCTGATGGTAAATGACTACAAAGAATATATCAAGAATTTTAAGAGGGACTGATCACCAGTTCCACCATAGGGACCATTCCCCAATCAACCATCCAACCCATTGCAAATACAAAACAGAAACACTAAGAGTAACACAGAAATTTGAACTCAATGCTAAAATTAAAAAATACTTACAATGCACAGAACAACAGTGCAGCCAATAGCCTCATAGATAGAGAATGTGAACTTGGACAAACTTGTCCTGGGATAAATTCCCATACCATTTACAGACACTAAAATATATGGTCCTTGATATACATGAACAACACTGTGATGGTGCCCTTGACCGAGTCTCCAAAGGCAGAAAATAACCTGGAAAGATGTATCAGGTTTTCGCGATACTTTCTCTCTCATAATCCTAGAACATGCTGACCACTCTACTGGATACCTTCAAGTGGTGACTTTGTGCAGAGCAAGAAAATAACATTAGGAATAGTGTCTCCATCACAGTTTTCTGTTACCTAGTAAATTCACCCCACAGAGACTCAGCAGAGGCTGCCAATTAAACATAGGTGGATTATCACAGCAAGGAAACCAGATAAAATTTCAGACCCTCAGGAATATATTTCAAAGAAATTTAAGAGGTAAAATGATACAAAGTAAGGAGAATGTAACATCAGGAATGGTTGACATTCCCAAACTGGGTAGAGCAGCACAAGAGTAAAAATAATACAGCGTGAAGGTCAGACATCACAGCATCTTGAGATGGGACCATGTGCTCGACCTACAGATGGCCAGCTAAGAGCACGTGGGATTCACATATGCTCCCCTCGTAGGATCTGGGATCAAAAAGACGATCTCTCTACCCACTCTCCTTACATTTGCCTAAGTAACAGCCACAGAGGATCCAATCCACCAGGTTGTCCCAATCCTAAACAGAAAAAAAAGCCCTTTTGAGATACTCGTTTTTCTTTATACGTTGTATTTTTGACTATTTTTACGTCACTCCCCACTGTCCAGAGCTTTTTCTCATGCTGCAATGTGGAGATAATATTCAGATCCGAAAGAGAAATTCTGGGACTCCCCTGGTGATCCATTGGTTAAGACTCTGCATTTCCAGTGCAGGAGGTGCAGGTATGATCCCTAGTCAGTGACATGAAACAGACACAGCATCTGAAGAGGGTCAGTTTAACCTTGTGAAGCTGTGTTATGCCCAAGTCACCAGAACTCTCAGATGAAAGACATCAGGGCCTCCCAAGGGGCACACAGGGAAAATGCAGATACCCAAGGGCAGCTCTGGAAGGAAGTCATCCTCACCCACAGACAGCAGGTTCCTGTAGGTCTCCAGCATCACGTCCCTGTACAAGGCCCTCTGAGCAGGGTCCAGGAACTTCCCACTCCTCCTGAGTGAATTCGATGGCCACATCCTCAGAGGTCAGTCGTTTCTGAATCAAACCACACGTCACCAAA
>NW_011482374.1:5941-6817 GCF_000754665.1 Bison bison bison
CATAAAACATTCTCTATGAGACACCACAGGTTAGGCCCAAATCAACAATTTTAAGAGACTGATACCATGAAAGTATTGAGAGGGTTACAGGCAGGAAGGCCAGGGGTCTCCAAACGGAGGAAGTAGCCTGCAAGTGTCAGACATTTTTATCTCTCTTAAGCGGCAGGAGGAAACAAACTAGCGATATTTTTTCCTTCTCCATACAAATTTAAAAAGAGGTTTCTCTTAAAATACTGTGTTGCCATAATAACACTTGGTTTCACCTGAAGTTAACTATTCTCAAACCTTGAGTTAACCAATGCCTTTTTCTTATGGAAATGTTTATCTTAAGCTATGCTAATGTACTATATGCATTTACCCCAAACTCTGTCTTCAAGTTGGTTCAGCCTCTTGGCTCAGAACCTACTTGACAAACCAGTATGTTATATTCTGATATTGCTCCCCTAATCTATGTAAATGAAACTATTTGTATGGTGATCTGCCCTTCTTCAAGATTTAAGTTAATCATTTTATGGCCCAGGATCAACCATTTGGTGCCAAGATTATCCCCAAATGCATCTTATGGGTGAGGGGCCTGGTGCCATTCTGAGTTTTAAGACATTCCTTTCTTTCATTAACAGACTGCTAGTGACTATAGAACATCCAGCTGAAGACTAGCAGGCGGGTACTCTTTCTGCCCCCTTCTGATGCCTATGTCAGAAGCTTTCTCTATCTCCTTTATACTTTAATAAAACTTTATTACACAAAAGCTCTGAGCCATCAAGCCTCGTCTCTGGCCCCCGATTAAATCATTCTCCTCCAAGGGCCAAGAATCCAGGCGTCTTTGCGTGATTCAACAACAACCTTTCAGGATCTTCCCTAACAATGAAATAAACA
>NW_011482374.1:6917-10855 GCF_000754665.1 Bison bison bison
CTGCGCCAAATTCGTCTCCACCCACTTCTTGATCAGGAGAACCTCCCTGCTGTTGATTGATCACTGTCCAGAGTGGTGGTGAAGGACGGGAGACACTGACTGATGAGAGCCACAGCAGCTTGGGAGCCCCAGGTCCCCGGACCATCTCACTTATTCCTAGCCACAGCTTCCAAACCAGTGCCATTTCAAGGGACTCTGACACAGCAGCCAAGTTCCCTGGAGCTGGAGCTGCCACAGCAGGGGTGGCTGCCTCTGGGGCTGGAAGTGGGACTGTGTTCAGGAGCTTCATCACTGTTATGCCAGGAACCCTTCTCTGAAACAGTAGCTCTTCTACGCCATGGGCTTGGCCCTCTCAAAGGCCATGGGGCTCTTTTGCCTGATGGTGGTCTAGCTCATCTTCTTCATGATGTGAAGGAGCTGTTTCCACCTCCCATAGTTCTTTCTCCTGTGTCTGCCCTGTATGTTCCCTTTCCTATAACTCCCCAGGCAGCCTGGGGAAAGTGGTGGGCTCAGGGTTTGACAGAAGGAAAACAAATAAATATTGTATTACTATGGAAAAAACACAAAGTTCAAGGCGAACAATGTGGAATGGCATGAAAGGTCATAATAGATGTGGATACAGAAACACAACTGTTAGTAATTTACTACTTAAAACACTAATAGGATTGTTTAGAAAATTTCAAGGCCACAGATTATACTGATAACATAATTTAAACTCAAAAAAAAAAAAAGGTGATACGTAGTTTTTAAATAATAATGTCTTGTATCTAAACCACAGACTTGCACATGAATGCATACATATCTATAAAAAATTAACTGAAATGAGAGGATGCATCTCTTGACAGATTTTTTTGGACAATTTTATATCATCCATTTATTCACATGTATTTCAGCATCTTTCAGACAATAAAAATGTATCCTTTGTATTGAGCTGAGTTTGTCAACAGCATTCTATACTAGGCTACCAAAAGAAAACAGGTCAAAACATTAAAAAAAAAAATACTTGAACTAAATTCATAATAAAATTACCATATACAAAAATACAAATACAATTTTATCCACTTAAATTTACACAGCAGGGCATTAACAGAAGCCAAAGACTTTCTTTGCTTTTTTTTTCCATTAATAAAACAGTGATTTGAAATTAGAAGATTCGTTAGATTATGACAAAAAAAAAATTATAGCAATAGTAAAGTAAAAAAACTTCTTGGAGAATTAAAAATCATGGCAAAAAAGAATATGAAAAAAAATATAGTTATTAAGCAAGACTATCTCAAGAAACATCATGATGGGAAGGAAACATTCAGTATATTCCTTCTGCAATTACACTGGCATGAAAGGAGCTGTCCAGGGTGCCTGTCTTTCACCACCATACAATGCGCATGAGCAGGGGTCAACAGAAGAAGTAACAGGAGGAAAAACACTGGGCAAGAGACACAGAGTTTGTCAGAGAGTTGAAACAGGTAGTACTCACAAACCTAAAGACATGGAAAGGTGAACAGTGAAAGGATGGAAAAAGTCCATCCTAAAGAGAGCAGGGGAGACTGTTATATCAGACAAAATAAACTGAAGGAAAAAAAAAAAGTGCAATGAAATAAATATTGTATAATGATCAGATCAGATCAGATCAGTCGCTCAGTCGTGTCCGACTCTTTGTGACCCCATGAACCGCAGCACGGCAGGCCTCCCGGTCCAACACCAACTCCCGGAGTTCACTCAGACTCATGTCCATTGAGTCAGTGATGCCATCCAGCCATCTCATCCTCTGTCGTCCCCTTCTCCTCCTGCCCCCAATTCCTCCCAGCATCAGAGTCTTTTCCAATGAGTCAACTCTTCACATGAGGTGGCCAAAGTACTGCAGTTTCAGCTTTAGCATCATTCCTTCCAAAGAAATCCCAGGGCTGATCTCCTTCAGAAGGGACTGGTTGGATCTCCTTGCAGTCCAAGGGACTCTCAAGAGTCTTCTGCAACACCACAGTTCAAAAGCATCAATTCTTCGGCGCTCAGCCTTCTTCACAGTCCAACTCTCACATCCATACATTACCACAGGAAAAACCATAAAATGGTCAATTTACCAAAAAGCTGTACCAAGTAAAATATATATATATACATCTTATATTAGATATGTCAGAAAAATGAAGCAAACATTAAGGGAAAGGAGACAGAAATAGTGGCACAGGAATAGTATGAGATTTCAACGTACAAGTTGAACAGGCATGTATAGATTACACGGCCCAACAAAAGCATAAAACACATGAATCTCAAGGACACATAAAACATTCTCTATGAGACACCACAGGTTAGGTGCAAATCAACAATTTTAAGAGACTGATACCATGGAGGTATTGAGAGGGTAACAGGCAGGAAGGCCAGGGGTCTCCAAACGGAGGAAATAGCCTGCAAGTGTCAGACATTTTTCTCTCTCTTAAGCGGCAGGAGGAAACAAACCAGCGATATTTTTTCCTTCTCCATACAAATTTAAAAAGAGGTTTCTCTTAAAATGCTGTGTTGCGATAATGACACTTGGTTTCACCTGAAGTTAACTATTCTCAAACCTTGAGTGAACCAATGCCTTTCTCTTATGGAAATGTTTATCTTAAGCTATGCTAATGTACTATATGCATTTACCCCAAACTCTGTCTTCAAGTCTCTTGGCTCACAACCTACTTGACAAACCAGTATGTTATATTCCGATATTGCTCCCCTTATCTATGTAAATGAAACTATTTGTATGGTGATCTGCCCTTCTTCAAGATTCAAGTTAATCATTTTACAGCCCAGGATGAACCATTTGGTGCCAAGATTACCCCCAAATGCATCTTATGGGTGAGGGGCCTGGTGCCATTCTGAGTTTTAAGACATTCCTTTCTTTCATTAACAGAGTGCTAGTGACTATAGAACATCCAGCTGAAGACTAGCAAGCGGGTACTCTTTCTGCCCCCATCTGATGCCTATGTCAGAAGCTTTCTCTATCTCCTTTATACTTTAATAAAACTTTATTACACAAAAGCTCTGAGCCATCAAACCTCGTCTCTGGCCCCCGATTGAATTATTCTCCTCCAGGGGCCAAGAATCCTGGCATCTTTGCATGATTCAACAACAACCTTTCAGGATCTTCCCTAACAATGAAATAAACACAAGAAAAAAAGAAAATTCCCCAAATGTGGACATTAAACAACTCACTGTTACACCACAAATGGGTCTAAGAAAAAAACCACATGGAAATTTTTAAATACGTGGATAAAAATGAAAAGACAACATTAGAAAATTTATAACACACAGAGAATGAACCGTTAAATGCTTACAGTAAAAAAAGAGAAAAGATCTTAAATCTGAAATCTATTTTTAGACCTTTAGGAAGCAGAAAACAGAAAACAAACTAAACTCAAGTTTAGCAGAAGGAAACACGTAAATAAGAAAGATTAAACCTGAGATACAACAGAAAGAAGAAAAATATAAAAATCAACAATCTAAGAGTTGATGTTTTGAAAAAACTGTAAAAGAAAACCCCCACCTAGACTAAGGAAACGACAAAAAAAGATTCAAATAACTAAAAACAGATATGAAACAGGAGTGATTACAACTGAGGTCAAAGAAAGTTTCTAAAGATAAGGAAGTACTATGACCAATAATGCCTATAAATGACAGAATATAGGAGATACTGGCAAATTCTCAGAAACACATACTCTTTTACTTATTAAGAAACAGAAAAATTGAGAAGTGTTGAAAGTGAAAGTGTTAGCCACTCAGTCGTGTCTGACTCTTTGTGACCTCATGGACTGTAGCCCACAAGGCTCCTCTGTCCATGGAATTTCTCCAGACAAGAATACTGGACTAGACAGCCATTCCTTTCTCCAGGGAATCTTCCGACCCAGGGATAGAACCTGGGTCTCCCTCACTGCAGGCAGATTCTTTATGATTTGAGTCACCAGGGAAGC
>NW_011482374.1:11682-15719 GCF_000754665.1 Bison bison bison
AAGGAGAAGTCAACATACAAAAATCAATTAATATGACACACTACATTAACAGATTTAAGGGAAAAAAAAATACAGGATCATCTCGATGCAGAAAAAAACCATTCGACAAAAATTTGACAATCTTTCAAGATGGAACACTCAACAAACTACAAACAATACATTATACCAACATCAGTATAATAAATGCCATTATGAAAAGAGCACAGCAATGGGGAAAGAATGAAAGACCTTTTGCTCTGAGGTCAAGAAGAAGGCAAGGATGCACACCCTGCACTACAGTTCAACAAAGCACTGAAACCCTTACAGCAATTAGATGAGAAAAAGAAATCAAAGGTCAGCAATTGAAAAAGAAGTAAATTTATCTTCTTTCCCACGTGACAAAGTTTCATAGGTAAAAGTCATAAAGATTACAAAAGAAACATGCTATATCAAAACAGATTCTTTAATAACCACACAAAGGATCAATCAACCAATTAACTCATTATCAAACCTGCCATGGCAATCTTTGTAGAAGCTAAATAAAACATGGTGAATGTTATAGAACTATTCTAAGAGCAAACAGCAAAACTCCTGAAGAAGGAAGATGGAGGTCTTTCTATTCCAAAACCTATTACAAGGAAATCAAGGCGATGTGGTACTGGTATAAAAACAGACAAATAAACCAACTGAACAGAACACAGTACTCAGAAATAATTCTTTCTGTATATGTAAGGTATATCCACAAGGATGTATCCACAAGATACACAAAATGGCAAGGACAATCTCAATAACCATGATGCTGAAAAAATAGATATCCACCAGCAAAACAATGAAGCTGGAATGTTGCTTGCATTAAAAGTTAAAATATTTCTGTGTCAAAGGATTCAATCCACAGAGTGAAAGGACAACCTCTGAAGAATGGAGGTAATGAAAATTTTCACTTGCAAGAGACTTAGATTCATTTCGTAGATTAAATCTGATGATAAACTAAAAAACCCTGTATCACTGATGTCTATTTCTGAACTTTCCATTCTATTATCAATAAGTATTTAAGGAGACTGACCCACATCTTTAGCTTGAACTGCCCTAACAAAGAACAAACTGCCCCTAATTGATCTGATTCCCAGATTTCACCAGCTATTGTGCATATTAATACCTCACTTCCAAGTGCAGTTTCCTTACCCTGGTGGACAGAGAGCAGACAGAGCATCCAGGTAGGCCCTAAGCAATCACTGCTGCCCAACAGCACTAAGACCCCATCTCCAACCCATGGGTGAGAAGCCCTGCCCAGGACGGTGCCCAGGGGAGCCTCCTCACAAGAGCCAGGTCACTGGGTCATGGGCAGACGGGATCTAAGTGGAGACGACAGGCCCTGAGGGAAGGCCCCGGATGAGTGTGTGTATACAGGAGTCAGACAGGATACTCCAGAGTCAGACACGATTAGCAAGTCCAGAGCAGGGCATTTCAGGAAGGACAGACTGAATATGACCTTACCTGAGAAAGAGCCATGCCTGACTCCTTTTCTTTCCTCTTCCTCAACTTCAGGGCTTCCTCAGGCAACACAAGTCTTCAGAGGTCTACCATGAAAGTCGAAAACATGCCGCTTAATGCTTAGAGTCAGCACATCCCCTTTCTGAGCCCCAACGACACACACAGGGCAGAACTCACTGTGTGGAACAGACAGTCCTCTGTGGCCACTGTCTCAGGAGGGACTCAGGACCGTCAACTCCCGCAGAGAGACCAACATGGGACTTTCCCACACTTTCCCTCAGATCACAATCCCCTCCTGGTGAGGCCTCATGTACACAGCAAGCAGGGGCCACCTCCGCTGACCCCACGATCGCCTTCAGGTCACACAGCAGGCCCTGGTCCAGACCCACTCGGAGCAGAGTGCCCCCTCCTCAGCTCAGATCTCAGCCCTCAGGACTGGGAGGACTCAGAGTCCTGATACTCAGTGAGGGAACCAGACTGGAATCAATTGGGGCACCTGAAACATTCTCGAGCCGTGGACCACCACAAGATACCTGAAGGGGAATCTGTGGTCAGAGGGTACAAAACATGGGTACGCAAAATGCCTCATCAACGAAACGTGAAGCCTGGACTGAGCACCATTCAGAGGAGAAAAGCACCTCCCAACTCTCTTTTTCATCCCAGCCTAACTAAGGTGTAACTAACAAAAATGGTATAAACGTACTGTGTACAAAGTGATCATGTGAAAGATTCATACATTGAATAATTATTACAGTGGAGTAAGTTACACTTCCATCTATGAGTACACTGTATTTCTCCTCACTGGGCGAATTTCAAGTATATAGAAACACTACCGGCAGCATGCAGTACCTCAGATTCCCAGAACTGAAAATCTCTACTCTTTGCCTAACAGTGTCCCATTTCCCCCTCCACCCAGCTCCTGGTAACAGCCTTATTACTCGATGGCTCTATGAGTTTGACAAGTCTAGTTTCCACATACAGTGTCTGTCCTCCTTTGTCAGCCTTCTTTAACTTGGCATAATGTTCTCTAGGTTCATTCAGTTCAGTTCAGATCCTTGATTTTTATATACAGAGAAAAAATAGTTCATGAATATACAGTATATAATAAATATTTCTATACCACACTTTTGTACCTATTCTTTTGTCAAGAGACATCTGGGCTGTGTCTATGCCTTGGCTACTGCAAATCCAGTCACACTCACACTCATGGGACTGCGGACATATCCCTGAAAAACTGACTGCTTTCCCTTTGGATATCTGTCAGAAATGGGTTTGACAGACTGTAGGCCTGTTCTATATTAATTTGTTAAGGAACTTCCATTTTAGTTTCCAACATAGCAGTACCATTTACATTACCACCAACAGTGCAGTTAAGATTCCGTGTTTTCTGTACTGTGCTTGTGTATGCGCTTATTTTGGGAGGACAGGAGTGGATAACAGAGAACCCAGCACTGGCCTGGCAGCAAGAGAGTTGCAGCTGCATCTTCTAGAGGACAAGCCTCCAGGCTGCAGATCACTGTGGTATCGCTGCCCTCTGATTCTCGGAGCCATCTTCCCCTACGTCATAGGACTTTATGACTCTTCGCAGATTGGGCCCAGAGATCCCGACTGAGTAGGACCACCTTATAACAAGTATTCTGTGATCTTAACCTTAGTACTCCTATTTTCCCAGAGGGACTCAAACAAACTTACAAACTTTCTTGGTGTCCAACAGAGTGTCCACAGAGCCCATGATGAGCCTCTAACCCTCTTATGCAAACACAAAGCATTCCAAGCCCTGATAACTCACGCATGAGGCAAAGTACAAAAGAGGACAGCCAAGGATCCACAGACACAAGACACCATATTTTCATTTAAAGTGAGTGATCCGGGTCAAATATGAAATATCTAAAGACTATGAAAAAGAGGGATAATTCCAATGATGCACATGGCCCACTGAGACCTCAGCATCTTCCAAGGAAACACTCCAGATTCTCTTGGTATCTTCCCAAATGCACATGAACCTTTCTTCACCGGCAACCCCAAGTACACAATGATAACAAAGTTGATGCAAAAAATGACCTGAGATTTTCCCTGTTACTCTATGGTGCCTGCCTGCTAAAAGAGCCAACAAAAGCCAGGGCGTGGAGTGGATGCTGGGGGCACCTGCTAGAACCAGCCCCTCAAGCCCAAGGCTCCCATCCTCCTGCACCCACAGGTTCCTGCGGGCTCAGCCCAGGCCACAGTTCTAACAGTGGAAATGGCTTCTCTTGGCTGAATTCCACGTCCGTCGTTGCTGCTCACGTGTGGTCATAAGTTGTCAAATCAAACCTGTGCAGGCAAGTGTCAGCCTCAGCACTGCTGTCCCGGGAACACGAGCTAAGGCATTGGAACCTCAAACCATTCCATGCGGGCTCTCCAACAAATCCGCTCCCAGGTTCTCCAGCCTGAACTGAGACATTCTTTTCCAACAGATCCACACTCGCCTTGTCCCTGCAACTACACTTGGGATGGGCGCACGCTCCATTCACTGGGCTCACCTTGATGCCCCCAAGTACTGCCACAAGCCTCCTGCAGACCCCACCAGG
>NW_011482375.1:0-764 GCF_000754665.1 Bison bison bison
GCCTGGCGTGCTGCGATTCATGGGGTCGCAAAGAGTCGGACATGGCTGAGCGACTGATCTGATCTGATCTGATAAATTTAGAGCATTGTGTTTCCATCTGCATTTGTCCCAAGGTTTTTTCTGGCTTCTTTGATTTCATTGACTTACTGGTTTCTTAGTAGCATATTGTTTAACATCCATATGTTTGTTTTCTTATTTTTTGAAATTAGTTTCTTATTTCACAGAATTGTGTTCAGGAAGAAATGCTGTGTATAATTTCTATCTTCTTAGATTTGTTGAGATCTGTGTTTTGGCCTAGACCAAGGTACTTCAAGAAGAATGCTCCATATGGGCTTAATAAAAAAGGGTGTGTTTTAGTAGCTTTGGACATAATGTCCCATAGATATCTATTAAGTCCAACTGGACTACTATATTATAGTAGACAACTCTGTCCTTATTGATTTTCTGGGTAGATGATCTGTCCATTGATGTGAGTGGGATGTTAAAGTCCCCTAGTCTTATAGTGTGATCAATTTATCTTCTTTTATCTGTTAGTATTTACTTCATATATTTAAGTCCTCTTGTATTGGTGCATATTTTTTAATGTTTAAAATATCCTCTTTTAGTATTTATCTTTTTATCACTGTATATGTCTTTTGTTATAGGCTTTGTTTCTAAAGGCCTATAGCATCTGTAGAATCTGAGCCTCTGTTAAGCAGTATATGGATGGGTCTTTTTCCCCCTATCCAATCAGCCACCCTATGTCTTTCAATCGAAGCATTTAG
>NW_011482375.1:864-1595 GCF_000754665.1 Bison bison bison
AAATTTTTTGGTATAATTGTTCTCCAGTTTGTGGATTGCCCACTCAGAAGCTCTTTAGTGGGGCTAGTGGTGACCACCTCTGAGAGGACTTATGCCACACACAATGCTTCCCATGACTGTGGCTGTCCTATCTCCATGTCATGCCACGGCTAATCCTTGCCTGTGCAGGGGACTGTTGAACACTCAAGGCAGGTGTGGCTCAGTCTCTTGTGGCAGTTACTGCTCCTTTTCCTGGGAACTGCTCATTTTCCTGGGATCCTGATATGCACAAGGTTTTGTTTTTGCCCTCCAAGCATCTCTGGTGGGAATGAAGTTTGATTTTAAATGCCATTGAACCCCTTTCACCATCTTGTTGCAACTTCTTTGCTCCTGGATGTGGGATTCCAGAATTCTCCTACTGATGCCTGTGCAGTAGCTATTTGCACTTTTGATGTTCTCATGAGAAGATGAGGCCATGTCTTTCTACTCTGAACATCTAAGTGGTATGTATGGTAGATTAGGCTGTTTATCTCAGAGTTTTCTTATTTCTTGAGGAAGGCTTATATTTCTATTAATTTCTTTCTTAAAACTGCTTTTACTAAATCCTATATATATATTCCAATCCCAAAGAAAGGCAATGCCAAAGAATGCTCAAACTACTGCACAATTGCACTCATCTCACATGCTAGTAAAGTAATGCTCAAAGTTCTCCAAGCCAGGCTTCAGCAATATGTGAACCGTGAACTTCCAGA